>NW_027007517.1:0-1730 GCF_036934945.1 Oncorhynchus masou masou | reverse complement strand
AGCATTTCACTGTAAGGTCTACACCTGTTGTATTCAGAGCATGTCACTGTAAGGTCTACACCTGTTGTATTCAGCATGTCACTGTAAGGTCTACACCTGTTGTATTCAGCATGTCACTGTAAGGTCTACACCTGTTGTATTCAGCATTTCACTGTAAGGTCTACACCTGTTGTATTCAGCATGTCACTGTAAGGTCTACTACACCTGTTGTATTCAGCATGTCACTGTGAGGTCTACTACACCTGTTGTATTCAGCATGTCACCAGCAGAGTCTACTACACCTATTTGTATTCAGCATTTCACTGTGAGGCCACCTACACCTGTTGTATTCCAGCATGTCACTGTGAGGTCTACTACACCTGTTGTATTCCAGCATGTCACTGTGAGGTCTACTACACCTGTTGTATTCAGCATGTCACTGTGAGGTCTACTACACCTGTTGTATTCAGCATGTCACTGTAAGGTCTACTACACCTGTTGTATTCAGCATGTCACTGTAAGGTCTACTACAGCCGTTGTATTCAGCATTTCACTCAGAGGTCTACCTACACCTGTTGTATTCAGCATTTCACTGTGAGGTCTACTACACCTGTTGTATTCAGCATTTCACTGTAAGGTCTACTACACCTGTTGTATTCAGCATGTCACTGTGAGGTCTACTACACCTGTTGTATTAGCATGTCACTGTGAGGTCTACTGCACCTGTTGTATTCAGCATGTCACTGTGAGGTCTACTACCTGTTGTATTCAGCATGTCACTGTAAGGTCTACTACCTGTTGTATTCAGCATGTCACTGTAAGGTCTACTATGCCTGTTGTATTCAGCATGTCACTGTAAGGTCTACTACCTGTTGTATTCAGCATGTCACTGTAAGGTCTATCACCTGTTGTATTCAGCATGTCACTGTAAGGTCTACACCTGTTGTATTCAGCATGTCACTGTAAGGTCTACTACCTGTTGTATTCAGCATGTCACTGTAAGGTCTACTACACCTGTTGTATTCAGCATGTCACTGTAAGGTCTACTACCTGTTGTATTCAGCATGTCACTGTAAGGTCTACACCTGTTGTATTCAGCATGTCACTGTAAGGTCTACTACCTGTTGTATTCAGCATGTCACTGTAAGGTCTACACCTGTTGTATTCAGCATGTCACTGTAAGGTCTACACCTGTTGTATTCAGCATGTCACTGTAAGGTCTACTACCTGTTGTATTCAGCATGTCACTGTAAGGTCTACTACACCTGTTGTATTCAGCATGTCACTGTAAGGTCTACTAACCTGTTGTATTCAGCATGTCACTGTAAGGTCTACTCTGTTGTATTCAGCATGTCACTGTAAGGTCTACACCTGTTGTATTCAGCATGTCACTGTAAGGTCTACACCTGTTGTATTCAGCATATCACTGTAAGGTCTACACTGTTGTATTCAGCATGTCACTGTAAGGTCTATACCTGTTGTATTCAGCATGTCACTGTAAGGTCTATCTGTTGTATTCAGCATGTCACTGTAAGGTCTACATCTGTTGTATTCAGCATTGTCACTGTAAGGTCTACACCTGTTGTATTCAGCATTTCACTGTAAGGTCTACATCCTGTTGTATTCAGCATGTCACTGTAAGGTCTATCTGTTGTATTCAGCATGTCACTGTAAGGTCATACCTGTTGTATTCAGCATGTCACTGTAAGGTCTACTACCTGTTGTATTCAGCATGTCACTGTAAGGTCTAC
>NW_027007516.1:0-1730 GCF_036934945.1 Oncorhynchus masou masou | reverse complement strand
GCCTGTACCATATCTGTAATTAGCCAGTCACAAAGGGCCTGTACCATATCTGTACCTTAGCCAGTCACAAAGGGCCTGTACCATATCTGTAATTAGCCAGTCACAAAGGGCCTGTACCATATCTGTACTTAGCCAGTCACAAAGGGCCTGTACCATATCTGTAATTAGCCAGTCACAAAGGGCCTGTACCATATCTGTAATTAGCCAGTCACAAAGGGCCTGTACCATTTCTGTACTTAGCCAGTCACAAAGGGCCTGTACCATTTCTGTACTTAGCCAGTCACAAAGGGCCTGTACCATATCTGTACTTAGCCAGTCACAAAGGGCCTGTACCATTTCTGTACTTAGCCAGTCACAAAGGGCCTGTACCATATCTGTACTTAGCCAGTCACAAAGGGCCTGTACCATATCTGTAACTTAGCCAGTCACAAAGGGCCTGTACCATATCTGTACTTAGCCAGTCACAAAGGGCCTGTACCATTTCTGTACTTAACCAGTCACAAAGGGCCTGTACCATATCTGTACTTAGCCAGTCACAAAGGGCCTGTACCATTTCTGTACTTAGCCAGTCACAAAGGGCCTGTACCATATCTGTACTTAGCCAGTCACAAAGGGCCTGTACCATTTATGTACTTAGCCAGTCAGATAAGGGCCCTGTACCATTTCTGTACTTAGCCAGTCAGATAAGGCTCTGTACCATTTATGTACTTAGCCAGTCAGATAAGGGCCCTGTACCATTTCTGTACTTAGCCAGTCAGATAAGGCTCTGTACCATTGCTGTACTTAGCCAGTCAGAAAGGGCTCTGTACCATTTATGTACTTAGCCAGTCACAAAGGGCCTGTACCATTTCTGGACTTAGCCAGTCACAAAGGGCTCTGTACCATTTCTGGACTTAGCCAGTCACAAAGGGCTCTGTACCATTTCTGTACTTAGCCAGTCACATAAGGGCTCTGTACCATTTCTGTACTTAGCCAGTCACAAAGGGCTCTGTACCATTTCTGTACTTAGCCAGTCACAAAGGGCTCTGTACCATTTCCTACAGTACTTAGCCAGTCACAAAGGGCCTGTACCATTTCTGTACTTAGCCAGTCACAAAGGGATCTGTACCATTTCTGTACTTAGCCAGTCAGAAAAGGCCCTGTACCATTTCAGTGTGTCACACATAGCTGTCTTCAAGTAGGAGGTCAGATAGGGGTGGTGGTGGTTCAGAATCACACTCATGTGATGAGTAACTTTGAGAACTGAAGACTTTTTCCTATTTTCCTATTTTCTCAAGGAACTAATGCCTAGGCTTTAGCTCAGCAGGGGAATGTGGTCTTATGGAGAGCCGGGTTCGAAACCTGGTCAGTCACAGTAACACGTGTACTCTTTGACCAAAGAAGAAACGGCTAGCTATGTTCCCTGACCTCCTACCTGTCGTCACATGGTTGTCACCGCCAGTTCATTTGGCTTAGGCACCAATAACACAACCAAGACTTGACAATGACATCATTCAAAAACAAAAGACATCAAACTGATAGAAATGTAGATCTTACTAGTCCCCAAGAAACCAAAACATATTAAAGAATGCTGACAGGAACTCACGCTAGATTAAACCAGAAAAATATATGGGGCATCCAATGATAGCATTAGCTACTATAAATGCGTATATCAGAAACTGACTGTGTGATTGCATGCTGTCAGCATTGTCTAGTCAAGATAGATGTCATAGGGGCAGTTTCCAGACACA
>NW_027007515.1:0-1731 GCF_036934945.1 Oncorhynchus masou masou | reverse complement strand
TACACCTCCAATTGACTCAAATTATGTCAATTAGCCTATCAGAAGCTTCTAAAGCCATGACATCATTTTCTGGAATTTTCCAAGCTGTTTAAAGACACAGTCAAGTTAATGTATATACACTTCTGACCCACTGGAATTGTCATACAGTGAATTATAAGTGATATAATCTGTCAGAAAAATAACTTGTGTCATGCACAAAGTAGATGTCCTAACCGACTTGCCAAAACTATAGTTTATTAACACAAAATTTGTGGAGTGGTTGAAAAACTAGTTTTAATGACTCCATCCTAAGTGTATGTAAACTTCCGAATTCAACTGTATGTAAGCTTCCAGTAATTTATTGGGTAAACCAGCAACGTTTCGGAATCACTCTGCGTTCTTCAGGTTATTTTTTGGTGCTCCAGCTCATGCTTTTCACTAGAGTTTAAAATATATTTAATAAATTAACACTGAGCTTATTCTGCCATGAGCACTGTTCATACGTTTCCCTGTTTTTTACTTGGTATTGTTATAATCAAAATTTCATGACACAAAGGCATATTCTGTGAAGAACACTGGATATTGCAGCCCCTCAGTTATATTTAATAGGAACAGTACATTGAGTCCTTGATGCCTTCTTTATCTTATGCAGATCCACCCGTGATACTGATACTGTGGAAATGTGCCATTCGTTCAGTCTCTGGTCGCTCATTTGCATAGTGTCATATATGAAGCAAATAGAGCAGACGAGTTAAACTGTACACGCTGTGTGTTTATCCCTGATGGCAGGTTATCAGAAAATTTCATCTCTAAAGAACAAACTCGGGCTGTCCCCGATTAAAAAAATCTTAGTCGACCAAAAGTTGTCTGTTTGATTGGTCAAAATGTTTAAGCCTGTATTTGTCTATATAGACACACCTTATGTGTCTATATACTATATATGCATTGAACTTGTCTGATGCTTTAAGCTCACTGTTTGATGAAATAAAACACAAATGACTCTTGAGGGAGGCAGAGATCAGAGTCATCAGGAGAATAAAAATATAACCTGTCCCGGCCATTGTCGTGGAAATTTCCTCTATTTACCAAATCATGAGAGCAAACCACACACATGTCATTGTTAGTTATCACAAAGTCCATCTTTAATTATATGAGCTCTATCACAACCCTGTGACTCTCAGATCAATTCAGTGTCTATCAATGAATTCTCTGAGAGTCCCCTCCACATTTCAACTGAGATCCTTTATAGCAAAGACACACACAGGATAAGACAGCATCGGCATAATGTCAGGATTTGGCCAGGGTTGTTCCGGGTTTTGGTCACTAGATGCCCCCATTGTGCTTTTTGACCTTATGTTTTTTCCCTTGTTCCCCATTATTATTTGCACCTGTGCCTCGTTTACCCTGATTGTATTTAAACCCTTAGTTTCCCTCAGTTCTGTGCTCTGTGTTTGTATGTTAGCACCCAGCCCTAGTGTTCTGTGTATTCTTGTCGATTCCGGTGGATGCTCTTGTGGAATTCTGTTTTGTTTTTGAGTATCTCTTGAGGCTTTTTTGTGCTATTCCTACCACCTTTTGGATTTACCATTTTTTGTATTGAAGGACTTCTCCTTTTTACTTTATTAAATACACCGTCTTAAGTACTGCTGTGTCTGCCTCATCTTCTGGGTTCTGCTGACCATTCAGTGGCTCAGTTGGTTAAGTGACTGTTTCTCACTCCGGAGACCCAGGTTCGTAACCGGGTCCTGACAC
>NW_027007514.1:0-1731 GCF_036934945.1 Oncorhynchus masou masou | reverse complement strand
AAATCCTTTCAGTACTCCCTGCCATCCAGACTCCTCACTTAAAAACCTTTCAGTACTCCTTGCCTTCCAGACTCCTGCCTTAAAAGCCCCTCAGTACTCCCTTCCTTCCAGTCTCCTGACTTAAAAGCCCCTCAGTACTCCCTGCCTTCCAGACTCCTGACTTAAAAACCTTTCAGTACTCCCTGCCTTCCAGACTCCTGACTTAAAAACCTTTCAGTACTCCCTGCCATCCAGACTCCTCACTTAAAAACCTTTCAGTACTCCCTGCCTTCCAGACTCCTGACTTAAAAGCCCCTCAGTACTCCCTGCCTTCCAGACTCCTGACTTAAAAACCTTTCAGTACTCCCTGCCATCCAGACTCGTCACTTAAAAACCTTTCAGTACTCCCTGTCTTCCAGACTCCTGACTTAAAAGCCTTTCAGTACTCCCTGCCATCCAGACTCCTCACTTAAAAACCTTTCAGTACTCCCTGCCTTCCAGACTCCTGACTTAAAAAGCCTTTCAGTACTCCCTGCCATCCAGACTCCTCACTTAAAACCTTTCAGTACTCCCTGCCATCCAGACTCATCCAGACTCCCTGAGACTTGACTAAAAACCTTTCAGTACTCCCTGCCTTCCAGACTCCTGACTTAAAAACCTTTCAGTACTCCTGCCATCCAGACTCCTGACTCCCTCAGTACTCCCTCACTCCTGAAAAGCCTTTCAGTACTCCCTGCCTTCCAGACTCCTGACTTAAAAAACCCCTCAGTACTCCCTGCCTTCAGACTCCTGACTTAAAAGCCCTCAGTACTCCCTGCCTTCCAGACTCCTGACTTAAAACCTTTCAGTACTCCTGCCTTCCAGACTCCTGACTTAAAAGCCCCTCAGTACTCCCTGCCTTCCAGACTCCTGACTTAAAAGCCTTTCAGTACTCCCTGCCTTCCAGACTCCTGACTTAAAAGCCCCTCAGTACTCCCTGCCTTCCAGACTCCTGACTTAAAAACCTTTCAGTACTCCCTGCCTTCCAGACTCGTGCCTTAAGATATGTGACCATTACACACACATACACACATGAGCGCATACACACAGACACACACACACAACCCCCAGATCTGAGGCCATTACTGTCTGACTGACTGCAGTGGTAAGAGCTTTATCAGGCCTGACCAGCCCACTGTCAACCGGCGCCTCTACTTGACCTGCTAGCCCTTGCACTGAGAACACACACAAAGGCAAGCAAACACACACACATATTCACACACACACACATAGGTACACAGTCTGAGTCTGACTGGTTCTGCACTTATAAAAACAGGGCCCATATCCTGAGTGGGAATATAATCCCTCTTTCCTCTCCTCTTCCATCCTCCACTGTCTGTCTGTCTGTCTGTCTGCTACTCAGACTTGGGTCTGCTGTATGTGCTGGCATGTCTGTCTGTCTGTCTGCTACTCAGACCTGGGTCTGCTGTATGTGCTGTATGTGCTGTATGTGCTGGCATGTCTGTCTGTCTGTCTGTCTGTCTGTCTGTCTGCTACTCAGACCTGGGTCTGCTGTATGTGCTGTATGTGCTGTATGTGCTGGCATGTCTGTCTGTCTGTCTGTCTGTCTGTCTGTCTGTCTGTCTGTCTTCTACTCAGACTTGGGTCTGCTGTATGTGCTGTATGTGCTGTATGTGCTGTATGTGCTGTCTGTCTGTCTGTCTGTCTGTCTGTCTGTCTGTCTGTCTGTCTGTCTGTCTGTCTGTCTGTCTT
>NW_027007513.1:0-1733 GCF_036934945.1 Oncorhynchus masou masou | reverse complement strand
TGTTCTCAGGGGGTTATTGTTCTCAGGGGGGTTATTGTTCCCAGGGGGGTTATTGTTCCCAGGGGGGTTATTGTTCCCAGGGGGGTTATTGTTCCCAGGGGGGTTATTGTTCTCAGGGGGGTTATTGTTCCCAGGGGGGTTATTGTTCTCAGGGGGTTATTGTTCCCAGGGGGGTTATTGTTCCCAGGGGGTTATTGTTCCCAGGGGGTTATTGTTCCCAGGGGGGTTATTGTTCCCAGGGGGGTTATTGTTCCCAGGGGGGTTATTGTTCCCAGGGGGGTTATTGTTCCCAGGGGGGTTATTGTTCTCAGGGGGTTATTGTTCCCAGGGGGTTATTGTTCCCAGGGGGGTTATTGTTCCCAGGGGGGTTATTGTTCCCAGGGGGGTTATTGTTCCCAGGGGGTTATTGTTCCCAGGGGGGTTATTGTTCCCAGGGGGGTTATTGTTCCCAGGGGGGTTATTGTTCCCAGGGGGTTATTGTTCCCAGGGGGGTTATTGTTCCCAGGGGGGGTTATTGTTCCCAGGGGGTTATTGTTCCCAGGGGGGTTATTGTTCCCAGGGGGTTATTGTTCCCAGGGGGGTTATTGTTCTGCAGGGAGTTATTGTTCCCAGGGGGGTTATTGTTCCCAGGGGGGTTATTGTTCCCAGGGGGTTATTGTTCCCAGGGGGGTTATTGTTCTCAGTGGGGTTATTGTTCCCAGGGGGTGTTATTGTTCCCAGGGGGTTATTGTTCCCAGGGGGGTTATTGTTCCCAGGGGGGTTATTGTTCCCAGGGGGGTTATTGTTCCCAGGGGGGTTATTGTTCCCAGGGGGGTTATTGTTCTCAGGGGGTTATTGTTCCCAGGGGGGTTATTCTCCAGGGGTTATTGTTCTCAGGGGGTTATTGTTCCCAGGGGTTATTGTTCCCAGAGTTGTGTTCTCAGGATTTAGGGGGTTATTGTTCTCAGGGGGTTATTGTTCTCAGGGGGTTATTGTTCCCAGGGGGTTATTGTTCCCAGGGGGGTATTGTTCTCAGGGGGGTTATTGTTCCCAGGGGGTTATTGTTCCCAGAGGGGGGTTATTGTTCCCAGGGGGGTTATTGTTCTCCAACGGAGGTAATTGTTCTCAGGGTTATTGTTCCCAGGGGGGTTATTGTTCTCAGGGGTTATTGTTCCCAGGGGGGTTATTGTTCCCAGGGTTATTGTTCCCAGGGGTTATTGTTCCCAGGGGTTCCCCAGGTTATTGTTCTCAGGGGGTTATTGTTCCCAGGGGGGTTATTGTTCTCAGTGGGGTTGTTCCCAGGGGGGTTATTGTTCCCAGGGGTTATTGTTTTCAGGGGGTTATTGTTCCCAGGGGGTTATTGTTCCCATTGTTCCCAGGGGGTTATTGTTCTCAGGGTTATTGTTCCCAGGGGGTTATTGTTCCCAGGGGTTATTGTTCCCAGGGGTTATTGTTCTCAGGGGTTATTGTTCCCAGGGGTTATTGTTCTCAGGGGGGTTATTGTTCCCAGGGGTTATTGTTCTCTCCAGGGGTTATTGTTCCCAGGGGGTTATTGTTCCCAGGGGTTATTGTTCCCAGGGGGTTATTGTTTCAGGGGTTATTGTTCCCAGGGTTATTGTTCCCGGGGGTTATTGTTCCCAGAGGAGTTGTGTTGGGGTTATTGTTCTCAGGGTTATTTAATTTTGGGGGTTATTGTTCCCAGGGGTTATTGTTCCCAGGGGTTATTGTTCCCAGAGTTATTGTTCCCAGGGGTT
>NW_027007512.1:0-1734 GCF_036934945.1 Oncorhynchus masou masou | reverse complement strand
GCTTCAAACATAAAGATATAAAACTGTATTTTTTAATAATATTGCACGTCCAATTTTTCAGTTTTTGATTTGTTAAAAAGGTTTGAAATATCCAATAAATGTCGTTCCACTTCATGATTGTGTCCCACTTGTTGTTGATTCTTCACAAGAAAATACAGTTTTATATCTTTATGTTTGAAGCCTGAAATGTGGCAAAAGGTCGCAAAGTTCAAGGGGGCCGAATACTTTCGCAAGGCACTGTATCTTTTTGTTTTCTCATGATTTGGTTGAGTCTGATTGTGTTGCTGTCTTTGGGCTCTGTGGGGTCTGTTTCTGTTTGTGAAAAGAACACCCTAGGACCAGCTTGCTTAGGGGACTCTTCTCCAGGTTAATAACCTCTCTGTAGGTGATGGCTTTGTAAAGGTTTAGGAATTACTTCCTTGTAGGTGGTTGTAGAATTTAACGTCTCTTTTCTGGATTTTGATAATTAGCAGGTATCGGCCTAATTCTGCTCTGGATGTATTATTTGGTATTTCACGTTGTACACTGAGGATATTTTTTCAGAATTCTGCATGCAGAGTCTCAATGTGGTGCTTGTCCCATTTTGTGAAATGTTGGTTGATGAGTGGACCACAGATCTCATAACCATAAAGGGCAATGGGTTCTATAACTGATTCAAGTATTTTTAACCAGATCCTAATTGCTATGTCGAAATTTGATGTTCCTTTTGATTGCATAGAATGCCCTTGCCTTGTCTCTCAGATCGTTCACAGCTTTGTGGAAGTTACCTCTGGCGCTGAGGTATGTATAGTTTTTTGTGTGCTCTATGGCAACAGTGTCTAGATGGAATTTGTGTTTGTGGTCATGACGACCGGACCTTTTTTGGAACGTGCTGTTCCTTGTTTTCTGGGAGTCTATGTTTATGGTTGGACAGGCTTCTCAATTTCCTTCTTAGGTTTTTGCATTCTTCATCAAACCATTTGTCATTGTTGTTAATTTTCTCCAGTTTTCTGCATGAAATTTGTAGATTTGATAGGGAAGCTGAGAGGTCAAATATACTTCTAATATTTTTACTGCCAGGTTTATACCTTCACTATTACAGTGGAACGTTTTGTCCAGGAAGTTGTCTAAAAGGGATTGAATTTGTTGTTGCCTTATTGTTTTTTTGTGGTAGGTTTCCATGCTACATTCTTTCCATCTAAAGCATTTCTTAATATTACTCAGTTCCTTTGGCTTTGATGCCTCATGATTGACTATTGCTCTGTTCAAGTAGACTGTGATTTTGCTGTGATCTGATAGAGGTGTCAGTGGGCTGACTGTGAACACTCTGAGAGACTCTGGGTTGAGGTCAGTGATAAAGTAGTCCACAGTACTACTGCCAAGAGATGAGCTATAGGTGTACCTACCATAGGAGTCCCCTCAAAGCCTACCATTGACTATGTACATACACCATGGGCGACAGAGCTGCTGGAGTTGAGACCCATTTTTGTTGGTCATGATGTCATAGTGGTGCCTAGGGGGGCATATGGGGGAGGGAATGCTGTTACCTCCAGGCAGGTGTTTGTCCCCCTTTGTGCTGAGGGTGTCAGGTTCTTGTCCGGTTCTGGAATTTAGGTCGCCACAGACTCGTACATGTCACTGGGCCTGGAAATGATTGATTTCCCCCTCCAGGATGGAAAAGCTGTCTCCATTAAAGTATGTGGATTTTTGTGGGGGGATATAGGTAGCACACAGGAGGACATTTTTCTCTGTTAA
>NW_027007511.1:0-1735 GCF_036934945.1 Oncorhynchus masou masou | reverse complement strand
TAAGCTGAAATCAGGTCACAGCAAGACCAGTGTACACAGTCATTGCGTCTGTCAACAACAAGGTTCCTTGGTTTTCTGTTTCAGATGCATATCTTAATTTGATCCTCCTGTTGTTGCATGAATTTTAATGCAGAGCAAGAAATGCAGCCATGAAGTGTGTTCAACGTTTGAAAAGCCTTGTATAATTTGAATCTACATAACATGTCACATTTCCTGTTGCTGAGGGAATATTGTTGTGTTGTGTGAAACTGCTGCCAGTTAAAATGACTTGTATAATTTGAATCTAAATAACATGTCACATTTCCTGTTGCTGAGGGAATATTGTTGTGTTGTGTGAAACTGCTGCCAGTTAAAATGACTTGTATAATTTGAATCTAAATAACATGTCACATTTCCTGTTGCTGAGGGAATATTGTTGTGTTGTGTGAAACTGCTGCCAGTTTAAACCTCTTGGAACTCCCCATCCCGGATCCGGGATCGTGACTAAATATTGTTGTGTTGTGTGAAACTGCTGCCAGTTAAAATGACTTGTATAATTTGAATCTAAATAACATGTCACATTTCCTGTTGCTGAGGGAATATTGTTGTGTTGTGTGAAACTGCTGCCAGTCCCCATCCCGGATCCGGGATTGTGACTAAGCCTCAGGCTCATTAGCATAACGCAACGTTAACGATTTCTGAAAATCGCAAATAAAATGAAAATAATGCGTCTGCTCTCAAGCTTAGCCTTTTCTTAACAACACTGTCATCTCAGATTTTCAAAATATGCTTTTGAACCATAGAAATTGACTAATTTGTGTAAGAGTATGCAAAGCTAGCATAGCATTTTGAGTAGCATTTAGCACGCAACATTTTCACAAAAACCAGATAACCAAATAAATAAAATAATTTACCTTTGAAGAGCTTCTGATGTTTTCAATGAGGAGACTCTCAGTTACATACCAAATGCGCAGTTTTTCCTGAAAGCGTCTGTGTGTAGGAGAAATCGTTCCGTTTTCTACATTGCGTCTGGCTACCGAAACGAACCGAAAATTCAGTCACCTACAACGTAAAACTTTTTCCGAATTAACTACATAATATCGCCCGAAACATGGCAAACGTTTTTTGGAATCAATCCTCAAGGTGTTTTTTCACATATCTCTTCATTGATATGCAGTTCGTGAAAGCTTGCTTTCCTCTCTGTATCCCATGGAAAAATACTGGCAGGTGACTTTTGCGCACCAATTTCGGCGCAGGACACCGGGCGGACACCTGGTAAATGTGGTCTCTTATGGTCAATCTTCCAATGATCTGCCTACAAATACGTCACAATGCTGCAGACACCTTGGGAAAGCGACAGAAAGGGCAGGCTCATTCCTCTACATTTCACAGCCATATAAGGAGACAATGGAAAACAGAGCCTCAAAAATCCTGCTCATTTCCTGGATGCCGTCTCATCTTGGTTTTGCCTGAAGCTCACGTTCTAGGGCACGCACAGAAAATATCTTGGTAGTTCTGGACACGTCAGAGTGTTTTCTTTCGAAAGCTATCAATTATATGCATAGTCGAGCATCTTTTTGTGACAAAATATCTTGTTTAAAACGGGAACGTTTTTCATCCAAAAATGAAATAGCGCCCCCAGAGCATCAACAGGTTAAACGCAGTATCTGTGTATCCCAAACAACAAGATATTCTTTACCATACTGGGAGTTGAACCCGGGCCACCTGGGTGAAAACCAGGAATCCTAACCGCTAG
>NW_027007510.1:0-1736 GCF_036934945.1 Oncorhynchus masou masou | reverse complement strand
CCACTAAGGACATGTTCTAGGAGGAGTCCCTCAGTACGTGTTAAGGTGGTACCACACTGTTCGGAGTTCTGTAGAATATGGTTCTGGTTTCTCCTCTCCTAAATTCACATCTAATCATCAGTCTAAATCAGATTATTGTTTGATTATTAACAATGTGGAGGAGGCAAACTCAACGGTATATTATTGTAAGACCTGGGACAGCTCTGTTAAGGAATACGTATCACAGTGATATACACCATGACAAAAATCTTCTCCCCAAATACACTCACTTCTAATTCATGCGTGGCAGTGGGGTGAACTGTAAGAAACAGTAGTTGAAGTTGATCAGAGATTATTATAACAATATCCACATGTCACAATGGGAGATCTGAATATAGAACTACCATCCATCCCTACATGTCAACAAGATCATATCATCATCATCATCATCATCATCATCATCATCATCAGGTCAATACTGCATCATATGGATAGTGCTTTAACTGAATGATTCAAAAGGACCAGACACAAACAGCAGAATATGATGCTATTCTATATACTGTTACTTCATAGAGAGGAACTCTAGAAAAGCCTGAGATATTTGTAGAGAGAGGGAAGCTCTGTCTGAATGGGATGTTTCAGTTCCTGTCCTCTCAGTAGAGAGAGTGAAGCTCTGTCTGAATGGGATGGTTCAGTTCCTGTCCTCTCAGTAGAGAGAGTGAAGCTCTGTCTGAATGGGATGGTTCAGTTCCTGTCCTCTCAGTAGAGAGAGTGAAGCTCTGTCTGAATGGGATGTTTCAGTTCCTGTCCTCTCAGTAGAGAGAGTGAAGCTCTGTCTGAATGGGATGGTTCAGTTCCTGTCCTCTCAGTAGAGAGAGTGAAGCTCTGTCTGAATGGGATGGTTCAGTTCCTGTCCTCTCAGTAGAGAGAGTGAAGCTCTGTCTGAATGGGATGTTTCAGTTCCTGTCCTCTCAGTAGAGAGAGTGAAGCTCTGTCTGAATGGGATGGTTCAGTTCCTGTCCTCTCAGTAGAGAGAGTGAAGCTCTGTCTGAATGGGATGTTTCAGTTCCTGTCCTCTCAGTAGAGAGAGTGAAGCTCTGTCTGAATGGGATGGTTCAGTTCCTGTCCTCTCAGTAGAGAGAGTGAAGCTCTGTCTGAATGGGATGTTTCAGTTCCTGTCCTCTCAGTAGAGAGAGTGAAGCTCTGTCTGAATGGGATGGTTCAGTTCCTGTCCTCTCAGTAGAGAGAGTGAAGCTCTGTCTGAATGGGATGGTTCAGTTCCTGTCCTCTCAGTAGAGAGAGTGAAGCTCTGTCTGAATGGGATGGTTCAGTTCCTGTCCTCTCAGTAGAGAGAGTGAAGCTCTGTCTGAATGGGATGGTTCAGTTCCTGTCCTCTCAGTAGAGAGAGTGAAGCTCTGTCTGAATGGGATGGTTCAGTTCCTGTCCTCTCAGTAGAGAGAGTGAAGCTCTGTCTGAATGGGATGGTTCAGTTCCTGTCCTCTCAGTAGAGAGAGTGAAGCTCTGTCTGAATGGGATGGTTCAGTTCCTGTCCTCTCAGTAGAGAGAGTGAAGCTCTGTCTGAATGGGATGGTTCAGTTCCTGTCCTCTCAGTAGAGAGAGTGAAGCTCTGTCTGAATGGGATGTTTCAGTTCCTGTCCTCTCAGTAGAAGAGTGAAGCTCTGTCTGAATGGGATGGTTCAGTTCCTGTCCTCTCAGTAGAGAGAGTGAAGCTCTGTCTGAATGGGATGGTTCAGTTC
>NW_027007509.1:0-1736 GCF_036934945.1 Oncorhynchus masou masou | reverse complement strand
ACCTGCTGGAGCGCTTGCTACGGGTGGGTGTTGTTATCGTGACCAGTGATTTGAGATAAGGCGCAGCTTTACCTAGCATAGACTAAAAAGATGACCTGGAACCAGTGGGTCTGGCGATGAATATGTAGCGAGGGCCAGCCGACTAGAGCATTGACCCTTTCTTTACACTGTTCTAATGAAAGTACATTTCCATAATATCATCTAGCTTCCATAAACGTCGAACAAGGCTTGAACCCAGGATTGAACCCATGTGCTTCAGTTTACAAAAACAGATGACTTTGCACATCTATTTCCTTCTTAAAATGTCTACATTCTGGAAAGTAGAGTTGTGCAAAAGCTAATTTCACAACTAAATATACTCATCAGAGAATTTGGGGATTAACTTCAGAGCGCATGCATTTCAAGTATTAGCTCTACCGTAGAGGCATACCCCCTTACTATATAATTAGCAGTATTGCCATTTTGAGAAAACTTTTTTTTTTCTTCAAAGTCATCCAGTGAAAGAACCATCCCATGGTACCAGCTATCTTTCAGTAAGGCACAGATGGGATTTGAACCCATGATCTTCGGTTTACAAGACCGACGCCTTACCGCTTGGCCACTATGCCACTCAATGCTGGAATATATTTATCAACATTCTGGAAAGTAGTAGTTGTGTAATGTGAATTTGGCATACAAATAACATCTCTGTTTCCTGTGAGAATTTCAACATTCTGGAAAGTAGGAGTTGAGTAATGTGAATTTGGCACACAAATACTCAGTGGAGAACATACAAGCAAGTATGGACAGTCATTAACCCATGAACTTCGGTTTTTGAAAATGATGCAATACAAGTTGGCAACCGTGCCACTTCTGTTCCATAAATGTAAGAACAGGGATTGAACACATGTTCTTCAGATTACAAGAGCAAATTATTTAGCACATCTCTGTTTCCTGTTGAGAATTTCAACATCCTGGAAAGTAGGAGATGGGCCATTGAAAATATTTTAGTGGAGAAGCTGGGTTTTGAAACCAGGACCTCATACAGGCAAAGCATGCGCTCTACCACTGATCTACATCCCCTTTCTCTGAAAGAAAAAATTCTAATTTTTTTTAAATTTCACCTATAATTAACCAGGTAAGCCAGTTGAGAACAAGTTTTCATATTCAATTGCGACCTGGCCAAGATAAAGCAAAGCAGCGCAACACAAACAACAACACAGAGTTACAGATGGAATAAACAAGCGTACAGTCAATAACACAATAGAAGAAAAAAAAGAAAGTCTATATACAGTGCGTGCAAATGGAGGTAAGGCAATAAATAGGCCATAGTAGCAAAGTATTTACAATTTAGCAAATTAACACTGGAGTGATAGATGAGCAGATGATGATGTGCAAGTAGAAATACTGGTGTGCAAAGAGCAGAAAGTATATTCAAACAATATGGGGATGAGGTAGGTAGATTGGGTGGGCTATTTACAGATGGGCTTTGTACAGCTGCAGCGGGGTCTGAATACTTGCTAAATACAGCGACTAAGTCGCTAAGTTGGCAACACTGAAAGTTAGTGAGGGAAATGTCTCCAGCTTCAGCGATTTTTGCAATTCGTTCCAGTCATTGTCAGCAGAGAACTGGAAGGAAAGGCGGAAAAAGGAGGTGTTGGATTTGGGGATGACCAGTGAGATATACCTGCTGGAGCGCTTGCTACGGGTGGGTGTTGTTATCGTGACCAGTGATTTGAGATAAGGCGCAGCTTTAC
>NW_027007508.1:0-1738 GCF_036934945.1 Oncorhynchus masou masou | reverse complement strand
CATTACATTATTTTACATTACATTATATTACATTATTATATTACATTATATTACATTATATTACATTATATTATACTACATTATATTACATTACATTATTTTATATTACATTATTTTACATTACATACATTATATTACATTATTTTACATTATATTACATTACATACATTATATTACATTATTTTACATTATATTACATTACATACATTATTTCACATTATATTACATTACATACATTATATTATTTTACATTACATTATTTTACATTATATTGCATTACATACATAATATTATTTTACATTACATTATTTTACATTATATTACATTATTTTACATTATATTATATTACATTATATTACATTTTACATTATATTATATTACATTATATTACATTATATTCATTATATTACATTATATTACATTATTTTACATTACATTATATTACATTACATTATATTACATTACATTATTTTATATTACATTATTTTACATTACATACATTATATTACATTATTTTACATTATATTACATTACATACATTATTTTACATTATATTACATTACATACATTATATTATTTTACATTACATTATTTCACATTATATGACATTATTTTACATTATATTACATTACATACATTATATTACATTATTTTACAGTACATTACATTTTACATTATTTTACATTATATTAAATGTTACTTATATTACATGACATACGTTATATTACATTATTTTACATTACATTACATTGTACATTATTTTACATTATATTCTTTTACATTATATACATTATATTAAATTATTTTACATTATATTACATTACATACATTACATTATTTTACATTACATTATTTTGCATTATATTACATAACATTATTTTACATTACATTCTTTACATTATATTATATTACATTATTTTACATTATATTACATTACATACATTTTATTACATTATTTTACATTACATTACATTGTACATTATTTTACATTATATTACATTACATACATTATATTACATTATATTACATTACATACATTATATTACATTATTTTACATTATATTACATTACATACATTATATTATTTTACATTACATTACATTATTTTACATTATATTATATTACATTATAATATATTATATTACATTTTACATTTTACATTATATTATATTACATTATTTTACATTATATTACATTATATTCATTATATTACATTATATTACATTACATTATATTACATTATATTACATTATATTATACTACATTATATTACATTATATTACATTACATTATTTTATATTACATTATTTTACATTACATACATTATATTACATTATTTTACATTATATTACATTACATACATTATTTTACATTATATTACATTACATACATTATATTATTTTACATTACATTATTTTACATTATATTACATTATTTTACATTATATTACATTATTTTACATTATATTATATTACATTATTTTACATTATATTACATTACATACATTATATTACATTACATTATTATATTACATTATATTACATTATATTACATTATATTACATTATTTTACATTACATTATATTACATTACATTATATTACATTATTTTACATTACATACATTATATTACATTATTTTACATTATATTACATTACATACATTATTTTACATTATATTACATTACATACATTATATTATTTTACATTACATTATTTTACATTATATTACATTATTTTA
>NW_027007507.1:85000-116844 GCF_036934945.1 Oncorhynchus masou masou | reverse complement strand
AAAAGAGAAAGTACTGACAGTAAATCTCAGTAAGACCAAAATAATGGTGTTCCAAAATAAGGTCCAGTCGCCAGGACCACAAATACAAATTCCATCTAGACACTGTTGCCCTAGAGCACACAAACAACTATACATACCTTGGCCTAAACATCAGCGCCTACAGGTAACTTCCACAAAGCTGTGAACGATCTGAGAGATGGCAAGAAGGGCATTCTATGCCATCAAAAGGAACATACATTTCAACATACCAATTAGGATCTGGCTAAAAATACTTGAATCAGTCATAGAGCCCATTGCCCTTTATGGTTGTGAGGTCTGGGGTCCGCCACCAACCAAGACTTCACAAAATGGGACAAACACAAAATTGAGACTCTGCATGCAGAATTCTGCAAAAATATCCTCTGTGTACACCGTAGAACACCAAATAATGCATGCAGAGCAGAATTAGGCCGATACCCACTAATTATCAAAATACAGAAAAGAGCTGTTCAATTCTACAACCACCTAAAAGGAAGCTATTCCCAAACCTTCCATAACAAAGCCATCACCTACAGAGAGATGAACCTGGAGAAGAGTCCCCTAAGCAGTTGGTCCTGGGGCTCTGTTCACAAACACAAACACACCCTACAGAGCCCCAGGACAGCAGCACAATTAGACCCAACCAAATCATGAGAAAACAAAAAGATAATTACTTGACAAATTGGAAAGAATTAACAAAAAAACAGAGCAAACTAGAATGCTATTTGGCCCTAAACAGAGAGTACAGTGGCAGAATATCTGTCCACTGTGACTGACCCAAACTTAAGGAAAGCTTTGACTATGTACAGACTCAGTGAGCATCGCCTGCTATTGAGAAAGGGCCGCCGTAGACAGACCTGGCCCTCAAGAGAAGACAGGCTATGTGCTCACTGCCCACAAAAGGAGGTGGAAACTGAGTTGCACTTCCTAACCTCCTGCCCAATGTTTGACCATATTAGAGATACATATTTCCCCTCAGATTACAGATCCACAAAGAATTCAAGACAAATCCAATTTTGATAAACTCCCATATCTACTGGTTGAAATTCCACAGTGTGACATCACAGCAGCAAGATTTGTGATCTATTGCCACAAGAACAGGACAACCAGTGAAGAACAAACACAATTGTAAATAAAACACATTTATGCTCATTTATTTTTCCTTGTGTACTTCAACTATTTGTACATCGTTATAACACTGTATATATATATGTATATAATATGACATTTGCAATGTCCTTATTGTTTTGAAATTTCTGTATGCGTAATGTTTACTGTTAATTTGTATTGTTTATTTCACTTTTGTATATTATCTACCTCACTTGCTTTGGCAATGTTAACACATGTTTCCCATGCCAATAAAGCCCCTTGAATTTAATTGAATTGAATTGAGAAAGATAGAGACAAAGACAGAGAGAAAGACAGAGACAGAGAGAAAGATAGACAAAGATAGAGACTGAGAGAAAGATAGAGATAGAGCCAGAGAGAAAGAGAAAGACAGAGAGAAATATAGAGATAGAGACAGAGACAGCGAGGAAGAGAGAGATAGAGAGAAAGACAGAGACAGAGAGAAAGAGAGAGATAGAGACAGAGAGAAAGATAGAGATAGAGAGAAAGAGAAAGACAGAGAGAAAGAGAGAGAGAAAGACAGAGACAGGGAGAAAGAGAGGGATAGTGAAAGATGGAGATAGAGACAGAGAGAAATATAGAGATAGAGAGAAAGAAAGACAGAGACAGAGAGATAGAGAAAGATAGAGACAAAGAGAAAGACAGAGACAGAGAGAAAGAGAAAGACAGAGAGATAGAGACAAAGAGAAAGACAGAGACAGAGAGAAAGAGAAAGACAGAGATAGAGAAAGATAGAGACAAAGAGAAAGACAGAGACAGAGAGAAAGAGAAAGACAGAGACAGGGAGAAAGAGAGAGATAGAGAAAGATAGAGATAGTGAAAGATAGAGACAGAGAGAAAGATAGAGACAGAGAGAAAGAGAGACAGACAGAGAGAAAGATAGAGACAGAGATAGAGAGAGACAGAGAGAAAGAGAGATAGAGACAGAGAGAAAGAGAAAGACAGAGAGAGATAGAGAAAGAGAGAGACAGAGAGAAAGAGACAGAGAGAAAGATAGAGATAGAGACAGAGAAAGATAGAGAGTGAAAGACAGACAGAGAGAAAGATAGAGAGAAAGAAAGAGAAAGAAAGATAGAGAGAAAGACAGAGAGGTAGAGAAAGAGAGAGAGAGAAAGATAGAGACAGAGAAAGATAGAGAGAAAGATAGAGACAGAGAGAAAGATAGAGATAGAGATGGAGAGAAAGACAGAGAGAAAGACAGAGAGAAAGAGAAAGATAGAGACAGAGACAGACTGGCTCCTATTTTAACGGCTGTGTTCCCCATCATCAAAGCAGCACTGGAGGAGATTTCTCCTCTTTTCAATCAGAGTGTGCGTGTCTGTGTATGTGTGTTACAAGGTTATTATAGAACGCCATGGTAACCTTCCTAAATGACTACTGACCCGTAGCACTCACATCTGTAGCCATGAAGTGCTTTGAAAGGCTGGTCATGACTCACATCAACATCATCATACCAGAAACCCTGACCCACTCCAATTTGCATACCACCCCCAACAGATCCACAGAGGACGCAATCTCTATTGCACTCCACAACACATCTGCCACTCTGATCCTCAACACTGGGGCCCCTCAGGGGTGCGTGCTTAGTCCCTTCCTGTACTCCCTGCTCACCCACGACTGTGTGGCCAACACCATCATTAAGTTTGCCGATGACACGACTGTGGTAGGCTTGATCACCAATGACAATGAGACAGCCTATAGGGAGGAGGTCAGAGACCTGGCAGTGTGGTGCCAGAATAACAACCTCTTCCTCAACGTCATCAAGACAAAGGAGTTGATCATGGACTACAGAAAACGGAGGGCCGGGTGCGCCCCATTCACATTGACAGGGCAGTACAGGAGCAGGTCGAGAGCTTCAAGTTCCTTGCTGTCCACATCACTAAGGATCGATTATAGTCCACACACACCAACACAGTGATGATGAGGGCACGACAACACCTCGTCCCACTCAAGAGGCTGATTTGTCATGGGCACTCAGATCCTCAAGGAGTTCTACAGCTGCACCAATGAGAGCATCTTGCCTGGCTGCATCACCGCCTGGTAGGGCACTTGCCACCCAAGTCATAGACTATTCGTTCTGCTACCGCACGTCAAGCGGTACCGATGCACCAAGTCTGGGACCAACTGGACCCGTAGCAGCGTCAAACCCCAAGCCACAAGACTGCTAAATAGTTAGTTAAATAGTTAAATAGTTAACCAAATATCTACCCAAATATCTGCATTGACCCTTTTTGCACCAACTCTTTAGACTCATCACATAAGCTGCTGCTACTGTTTATTACCTATCCTGTTGCCTGGTCACTTTACCCCTACCTGAACATATCTACCTCAATTACCCCATACCCCTGCACATCGACTCGGTACTGGTACCCTGTGCATATAGCCAAGTTGCCGTTACTCATTGTGTAATTATTATAACTTTTATCATTACTTGTTTTACTGTTTTATTATTTCTACATTGTTGGGAAGGGCCAGGAAGTCAGCATTTCACTGTTAGTCTACACCTGTTGTTTACCAAGCATGTGACAAATAACATTTCATTTGATTTTATTTGAGACCTGCGCCGACTCTAACATCAGTAAGACAGCCAAAAAATGAAAAGGGTGTCTGTAAACGTAGAAAGAGCACATTCTACATTGTCACTCGTCAAAACGTCTTGTTTGGTCAAACAGTAATGTGCGAAAACTGAAATACAAAAAAACCCGAAAAACATTTGAAGAACTAAAACTAAACTGAAATGATTATATTTTACTACAAAACTAACTAAAACAAAATAAAAACTTCAAATGTTTTTCATTTTTATTTGTATTTCAGTTTTTGTTTACTATTATAACCTCAGCGTGTTTTATGATTAAGTCGAATATTGTGACATTTGGTATTTACGATACAGGGCATTCGGGAAGTATTCAGACCCCTTGACTCTTTACGCATTTTGTTACGTTACAGCCTTATTGTAAAATCGAATAAATTTGTAAAAATCCTCATCAATCTACACACAATATCCCATAAAGACATGAGACTCGAAATTGAGCTCAGGTGCATCCTGTTTCCATGGATCATCTCTGAGATGTTTCTACAAAAGTCCACCTGTGGTAAATTCAATTGATTGTGGTTAGAGCGTTGGACTAGTAACCGGAAGGTTGCAAGTTCAAACCCCCGAGCTGACAAGGTACAAATCTGTCGTTCTGCCCCTGAACAGGCAGTTAACCCACTGTATCTAGGCCGTCATTGAAAATAAGAATTTGTTCTTAACTGACTTGCCTGGTTAAATAAAGGTAAAATAAATAAAAAATAAAAATTTGGATAAGCACACACCTGTCTATATAGGTCCCACAGTTGACAGTGCATGTCAGAACAAAAACCGTGCCATGAGGTCGAAGGAATGTTCCATAGAACGCTGAGACAGGATTGTGTCGAGGCACAGATCTAGGGAAGGGTACCAAAACATGTCTGCAGCATTGAAGGTCCCCAAGAACACAGTGGCCTCTATCATTCTAAAGTGGAAGAAGTTTGGAACCACCAAGACT
Source organism: Oncorhynchus masou masou (assembly GCF_036934945.1). Taxonomy (NCBI): domain Eukaryota; kingdom Metazoa; phylum Chordata; class Actinopteri; order Salmoniformes; family Salmonidae; genus Oncorhynchus; species Oncorhynchus masou. Next base: position 112,171 of record NW_027007507.1, on the reverse strand, counting down.
CTTCCTAAAGCTGGCCGCCCGGCCAAAACTGAGCAATCGGGGAGAAGGGCCTTGGTTATACGGGAGGTGACCAAGAACCTGATGGTTACTCTGACAGAGCTCTAGAGTTCCTCCGTGGAGATGGGAGAACCTTCCAAATGACAAAGACAGCCTGGACAGTCGAAAATGACAGTCTGGAATAATCCAGTGATTAATGGCACAAAACGAATAATCCTGGATTTCATGACATTTGAGAGTAGCATGTCGTAAAAAAGATACCCACCAAATATCTGTCAACTCTAGTGTGTGTGTGTGTGTGTGTGTGTGTGTGTGTGTGTGTGTGTGCTCTAAAAGTCTTCAAGGTGTTGAATCGCAGGCTTTGCTTTGGACTTTGGGATAATGCAGTTCTCTCTCTCCCCAGCCTTCACACAGCAGCGTAATGAGCCATGAATACACTCACAAACGGATGCAGGGAGAACACAGACACACACGTACACACACACATACACGTGCTGGACAGGAGAGTTTTTTTACCATTGGACTGGTTTTATCCGTCAGTATTTGGTCCCAGTAGCGCCCCTCTGAGCAGAGTGTATTTTGTAGTCGTGCAGTAAAGTTGGTTTGACTGCGGAGAGAGATTTCCCTGGAGGTACCTTCAGTAGGGGAGAGCATTAACCCCTTCTACCCCCAACGGACCTTTGGTGCCCTTCCGCTTCTTACGCAAACCAGATGTCGCCCCAATGCTTAAATGCACCCCCCCCCCCACATGCTCACACACATAGCCTCTCGGGCACTTCCATGCATATCAGACCTCATAAGTCATTATCACAGGGTCTGGAGGACACACACACAGGGCTGTTAATGTGTGCAGGTAATACTACATCTGTAACTTAGTGACAGGGTGTTTATGTTAGTGGGTTCAGGGGTTAGAGGTCAGGGGTGATGGACCAGAGAGAGGAAGTAGAGTTGAGGGACAACAGACATCAGGCTGAGCCACAATGGTTGGATGACTGTCTGGGGCTGTTGGAGACGATGTCTTGCTGCGCTGCCCCTCTATACACACACACACACACACACACACACACACACACACACACACACCCACACACACACACACACACCCACACTTAACAGATAAACAACAACGAGCTGCTCTCCCTCCATCCCCCTCTCTCTACTCCCTCTCCACCCCCTTCTCTCTCTACTCCCTCTCCATCCCCCCTCTCTACTCAGATCCCCAACTCTCTCCACTCCACCCTCTCTACTCCTCTATCCCCCTCTCTCTCTCCCTCTCCATCCACCTTCTACTCCCTCTCCATCCCCCTCTCTCTCTACTCCACCCCCTCTCTCTACTCCCTCTCCATCCCCCTCTCTCTTCTCCTCTCCATCCCCCTCTCTCTCTACTCCCCTCCACCCCTCTCTCTCCCCTCCATCCACCTTCTCTACTCTTTCTCCCTCTCCATCCACCTCTCTCCCTACTCCCTCTCCTACCCCCTCTCTCTCTACTCCTCTCCCCCCCTCTCTCTCTACTCCCTCTCACCCCTCCATTCCCCTCTCCACCCCCTCTCTCTACTCCCTCTCCATCCCCCTCTCTCTACTCCCCCCTCTCCATTCCTCTATCCTCTCTACTCCCTCTCCATCCCCCTCTCTACTCCCTCTCCACTCCCTCCATCTCTCCCTCTCCATCCCCCTCTCTCTACTCCCTCTCCATCCCCCTCTCTCGCTACTCCCTCTCCATCCCCCTCTCTCTACTCCATCCCCCTCTCTCTACTCCATCCCCTCTCTCTACTCCCTCTCCATCCCCCTCTCTCTTCCATCCCCCTCTCTCTACTCCATCCCCCTCTCTCTACTCCCTCTCCATCCCCTCTACCTCCCCCTCTCTCTCCACTCCATCCCCTTCTCTACTCCACCCCTTCTCTATCCACCCTCCCTCTCTCTACTCCCCCCGCTCTCTTCTCCATCCCCCCCTCTCTACTCCATCCCCCTATCTCTCTGCTCCAGCCCCCTCTCTCTACTCCACCCCTCTCTACATCCCCTCTCTATCTCTACCCCTCTCCATCCCCCTCCCCTCTCTACTCCCTCTCCATCCCCCTCCCTCTCCCATCCCCCTCTACTCTCTCTCCATCCCCATCTCTCCTACTCCCCCTCCCTCTCTACTCCATCCCCCTCTCTCTCCATCCCCTCTCTACTCCCCCCCTCTCTCTCTACTCCCTCTCCATCCCCCTCTCTCTCTACTCCATCCCCCTCTCTCTCCATCTCCATCCCCCTCCTCTCTCTCTACTCCATCCCCCTCTCTCTCTACTCCATCCCCTCCTCTCTCTACTCCATCCATCCCACTCTCTCTACTCCATCCCCCTCTCTCTCTCCATCCCCCTCTCTCTCTACTCCCTCCCATCCCCTCTCTCTACTCCATCCCCCTCTCTACTCCACCCCCCTCTCTACTACTCCCCCCTCTCTACTCCACCCCCACTCTCTCTACTCCACCCCCTCTCTCTACTCCACCCTCTCTCTCTACCCCCCCCTCTCTACTCCACCCCTCTCTCTACTCCACCCTCTATCCCACCCCCTCTCTACTCCCTCTCTCCATCCCCCTCTCTCTCTACTCTCCATCCCCCTCCATCTCTACCCATCCCCCTCTCTCTACTCCCTCTCCATTCCCCTCTCTCTCTATCTCCATCCCTCTCCACCCCTCTCTCTACTCCATCCCCCTATCTCTACTCCCCACTCTCTCTACTCCATCCCCCTCTCTCTCTACTCCATCCCCCTCTCCCTCTCCATCCCCCTCTACTCTACTCCCTCTCCATCCCCCCTCTCTCTCTCCATCCCCCTCTCTCTACTCCATCCCCCTCTCTTACTCCATCCCCTCTCTACTCCCTCTCCATCCACCTCTCTCTACTGCCTCTCCCCCCTCTCCCTCTCCATCCCACTCTCTACTCCATCCCTCTCTCTACTCCATCCCCTTCTCTCTACTCCATCCCCTTCTCTCTCTCTACTCCATCCATCCTCTCTCTCTACTCCCTCTCCATCCCCTGTCTTCTCCTTATCCACCCTCTCCTCTACTCACTCTCCATCCCCTTCTCTCTCTCCCCCCCTCTCTCTCTACTCCCTCTCCATCCCCCTCTCTCTCTACCTCCATCCCCCCTCTCTCTACTCCTTATCCATCCTCTCTCTCTCTACTCCCTCCCATCCCCTCTCTCTTCTCCTTATCCACCCTTCTCTCTACTCCTTCTCCATCCCCCCTCTCTCTCTTCTCCTTCTCCACCCCCTCTCTCTCTTCTCCTTCACCACCCTCTCTCTCTCTACTCCTTCTCCACCCCTTCTCTCTCTCCTTCTCCACCCCCTCTCTCTTCTCCTTCCTACCCCTTCTCTCTCTTCTCCTTCTCCACCCCCTCTCTCTTCTCCTTCTCTACCCCTCTCTCTCTCCTTCCCACCCTCTCTCTTTTCTCCTTCTCTACCCCTCTCTCTCTTCTCCTTTCCCCTCCTTCTCTCTCTACTTCTCTCTTCCCTTCCCCTCTCTCTCTCTCTCCTCTCCACCCCTTCTCTCTCCTTCTCCTTCACCACCCTCTCTCTCCCTTCTCCTTCTCCACCCCTTCTCTCTCTTCTCCTCCCACCCTCTCTCTCTTCTCCTTCTCCTACTCTCTCTCTCTTCTCCTTCTCCACCCTCTCTCTCTCTCTCCTTCCCCCTCCCTCTCTCTTCTCCTTCCCCCTCTCTCTCTCTCCTCTCCACCCCCTCTCTCTTCTCCTCACCACTCTCTCTCCCTTCTCTCTTCTCTCTCTTCTCCTTCACCACCCTCTCTCTCTCTTCTCCTTCCTACCCCTCTCTCTCTTCTCCTTCTCCACCTCTCTCTCTCTTCTCCTTCTCTACCCCTTCTCTCTCTCTCTCCCTTCTCCATCCCTTCTCTCTCTCTCTTCTCCTTCACCTCCCTCTCTCTCTCTCTCTCCTTCTCCACCCCTCCCCTCTCTCTCTTTCTCCTTCACCACCCTCTCTCTCTTCCCTTCTCCACCCCTTCTCTCTCTTCTCCTTCACCACCCTCTCTTCTCTCTTCTCTACCCCTTCCTCTCTTCTCCTTCTCCACTCCTCTCTCTCTCTTCTCCTTCTCCACCCCTTCTCTCTCTTCTCCTTCACCACCCTCTCCACCCTCTCTCTCTTCTCTCTTCTCTTCTCCACCCCTTCTCTCTCTTCTCCTTCACCACCCTCTCTCTCTCTTCTCCTTCTCTACCCCTTCTCTCTCTTCTCCTTCTCCACCCTCTCTCTCTCTTCTCCTTCTCCACTCTCTCTCTACTGCCTCTCCCCCTCTATTCCACCCACCTCTCTCTCCCCTCTTCTTTGACAGTGGGCTTGGTAGTAGAACACTAAAACATATGTGCTCCAGCAGCTACTGCATTCCTCAGGAATCTCTCCCAAATACACACACACACACCCCCACTGACAGACACTCGCACGCTAACACCCACCCACACAGTTGGTCATGCTAGGTCAGAAACCCGTCTTCATTCATCACATTCTGGCACCTTGCTTGACACAAGATCTCTAGTGTCTCTACCCCCCTCTATCTATCCCCCTCCCTCTCTCTCTCTCCCCCTCCCCTCTCTCTCTCCCCCTCTCCCCCTCCCCTCTCTCTCTACTCCCCCTCTCTCTACCCTCCCCTCACCCTCTCTCTCCTACCCACCTTCTCCCCCTCTCTCTCTCCCCCTCTCTCTCTCTCCCCCTCCTCTCTCTCTCTTCCCCTCCCCCCTCTCCCCCCCTTCACCCCATCTCTCTTTCCCCTCCCCCTCACTCTTTCCTCTCTCTCTCTCTCCCCTCTCCCCCTCTCTCTTCCTCTCTACCCCCTTTCTCTCTCTTCCCACTCCCCCTCTCTCTCTTCCCCCTCCCCCTCTCTCTTTCCCCCTCTCTTCCCCTCTCTCTCTCTCTTCCCCTCCCCCCTCTCTCTTCCCCCTCCCTTTCTCTCTCTCTTCCCCCTCCCTCTCTCTCTCTCTCTCTCTCTCTCTCTCTCTCTCTCTTCCCCCTCCCCTCTCTCTCTCTTCCCCCTCTCTCTCCCCCATCCCTCTCTCTTCCCTCTCTCTCTTCCCCCTCCCTCTCTCTCTCTCTTCCCCCTCCCCCTCTCTCTCTTCCCCTACCTCTCTCTCTTCTCTCTCTCTTCCTTCCCCCTCTCTATCTACTCCCCCTCCCTCTCTTCCCCTCCCTTCCCCTCCCCTATCTTTTCTCTCTCTTCCCCCTCCCTATCTCTCTCTCTCTTCCCTCCCCTCCCTCTCTTCCCTCCCCCTCCTCTCTTCCCCCTCTCTCTCTCCCCATCCTCTCTTCCCCTCTCTCTTCCCCCTCTCCCCCCTCCCCTCTCTCTCTCTTCCCCCCCCCTCTCTCTCTTCCCCCTACCTCCTCTCCTCCCTTCCCCCTCTCTATCTACCCCCCTCTCTCTCTCGCTCTCTCTCTTCCCCTCCCCCTATCTTGTTCTTCCCCCTCTCTCCAGTGTAACAGTATAGCTTCCGTCCCTCTCCTCGCCCCTACCTGGGCTCGAAACAGGAACACATTGACAACAGCCACCCTCGAAGCAGCGTTACCCATGCAGAGCAAGGGGAATAACTACTCCAAGTCTCAGAGCGAGTGACATTTGAAACGCTATTAGCACGCACCCCGCTAACTAGCTAGCCATTTCACATTGGTTACACCAGCCTAATCTCAGGAGTTGATAGGCTTGAAGTCAAAAACATCTCAATGCTTGGAAGCACAGCGAAGAGCTGCTGTCAAATGCAGGAAAGTGCTATTTGAATGAATGCTTACGAGCCTGCTGGTGCCCACCATCGCTCAGTCAGACTGCTCTATCAAATCATACACTTAATTATAACATAATAACACACAGAAATACGAGCCTTAGGTCATTAATATGGTGAATCTGGAAACTATCATCTCGAAAACAAAACGTTTATTCTTTCAGTGAAATACGGAACCGTTCCATATTATATCTAAGGGGTGTTATCCATTAGTCTAAATATTGCTGTTACATTGCACAACCTTCACCGTTATGTCATAATTATGGCAAACGAATTACAGTCTTTGTTAGGCATAAATGGCCTTTCAACAGTTGTGATCGAGCTAGGCGGCCCAAACTGTTGCATATACCCTGACTCTGCACACACTGAACGCAAGAGAAGGGACACAATTTCCTGGTTAATATTGCCTGTTAACATGAATTTATTTGAACTACAGGTTTAAACATATATACATGTGTATTGATTTTAAGAAAGGCCTTGATGTTTATGGTTAGGTACACTGGTGCTACGATTGTGCTTTTTTCATGAATGCGCTTTTTAAATCATCACCCGTTTGGCGAAGTAGGCTGTGATTTGATGATGAATTAACAGGCACCGCATTGATTATATGCAACGCAGGACAAGCTACTTAAACTAGTAATATCATATTGCCAAAGCTTATTTTGGATATTTACAATATAAAACTGAGAATCAAAATTGTCAACGGGACAACAATAACAACAATAACCAAGGGTCAAAATAACCATACATTCAACAATGACAATAAGCATACAGTAGAGGACATGTGCAGGTTGATTGGTCTGTCAGACACTGTCCCTCAACTTATGGCAGGCAGCAATGTAGTGTGCTGCCAACCCACAGCTCTCTGCGTCCTCCCCCAACAGGACGGGTAGCCTACTCTCATCAGAGAGGTCTTTGAAATGACATTCTCAAATTGTTTTCTATTTTTGACATTTCATCAGGAAATACAGCACTGTCTCAGGTTCTGCTGTGGTGCAGTGGCTGCACAGCCTTTCCTCTACAGGGAGCCAGGTTTTCCTGTGTCTACCCTTCTCAATGGCAAGGCTGTGCTCATTGAGCCTGTACTTTGTCAAGGTTTTTCTTAGGTTTTGATTAGTAACCATGGTCAAACAGTTAGCCACAGTGTACTGTCTATTTAGGGCCAGATAGCACTGCATTTTGCTTTGTGTTTGGGCTTGTGTTTCCCAATAAGAAATGTAGTTTTTTTTGACTGTGTTGTAATTTGGTTTCAGTATGTTAGTAGAACAGGTTTATGAACTCAGCCCCAGGACCAGCTGGATGAGGGGACTCTTTTCTTTGCTCAGCTCTTGGTATTGCAGGGCTTGGTAATGATATGAGAGGGGGTCACTGTATTTTAGATGTTTCCAAAACTTAATTGCTCTTTTTGAGTCTTTATTATTAGTGGATATTGGCCTAATTCTGCCCTGCATGCATTGTTTGTAGTTTTCCTCTGGACATGTAGGAGAATCTTACATACCTCTGCATGCTGGGTTGGGGTGTTTGTCCCATTTGATGAAATCTTGTTTTGCAAGTGGACCCCACACCTCGCTGCCATAAAGTGCAATTGATTCAATGACATATTAAATTAGTTTTAGCCAAATTTTAATTGGTATTTCAATTTGAATTAGCTTTTTAATGGCGTAGAATGCCCTGCGTGCTTTCTCTCTCAGTTCATTCACTGCCTCAAGGTGTCCAGTTGAGCTTATTTTTAAACCTAAGTAATTGTAGTGTGTGCAGTACTCTATATATGTTGTACCAATTGAGAACTTTGGTCTAATTCCCTGAGATCTGGACCTTCAATCATTATTTGAGTATTTTTGGGGTTTACTGCCCAGGCCCAGGTCTGGCAGTACTGCTCCAGTAGGTCCAGTCTCTGCTGTAGGCCATGTGCTGTGGGTGACAGCAGGCATAGGTCATCTGCAAAGAGTAGGCATTTAACTTCTGAATTGTGGAGACTAACACCAGGGGCTGAGGATTTTTCTAGAATAATGGCCAATTCGTTGATGTAAATATTGAAGAGTGCAGGGCTCAGATTTCAACCCTGACGAAGGCCCCGCCCCTGGTTAAAGAATTCTGTTATTTTCTTGACAATTTTAACGCTGCACATATTGCTAGTATACATTGATTTAATTATATCATATGTTTTACCCCCTACACCACTTTCAATAACTTTGTAGAACAGAAGTGTGTGCAGCATTAAAGCAGCAGTTTGCCAAATATAATCAAATGCTTTTTGGAAGTCAATAAAGCAAGCGTATATTTTGGTATTATTTTGGTGGACATGTTTATCTATCAGGGTGTTTAGGGTGTAAATATGATCAGTTGTGCGATGTTTTGGTATAAATCCAATTAGGCTTTTACTCAAGACATTGTGTTTATTAAGGAAGTTTAGAACTCTTACATTTATAATACTACAGAAAACCTTCCCCAGGTTACTGTTCACACAAATGCCTCTGGAATTGTTAGGGTCAAATCTGTCTCCGTTCTTAAAGATTGGGGTTATGAGTCCTTGATTCCAGATGTCAGGGAGATAACCTACACTCAGGATCAAATGAAACCGTTTTAATATAGCCAATTGAAATTTTGCACTAGTGAGTTTGAGCATCTCATTTAGGATGCCATCAGGTCCGCATTCTTTTGTTTTTAAATTTGAGAGCCTGAAGTTTCTTATAGAGCTCCTGGTCAGTAATAGTTTAGTTTCTTATAGAGCTCCTGGTCAGTAATAGTTTAGTTTCTTATAGAGCTCCTGGTCAGTAATAGTTTAGTTTCTTATAGAGCTCCTGGTCAGTAATAGTTTAGTTTCTTATAGAGCTCCTGGTCAGTAATAGTTTAGTTTCTTATAGAGCTCCTGGTCAGTAATAGTTTAGTTTCTTATAGAGCTCCTGGTCAGTAATAGTTTAGTTTCTTATAGAGCTCCTGGTCAGTAATAGTTTAGTTTCTTATAGAGCTCCTGGTCAGTAATAGTTTAGTTTCTTATAGAGCTCCTGGTCAGTAATAGTTTAGTTTCTTATAGAGCTCCTGGTCAGTAGTAGTTTAGTTTCTTATAGAGCTCCTGGTCAGTAATTGAGGAGTCCAATGGATTTTGATTGTCCTTTATAGCTTTTTCTAATCCATTCAACTTCTCATGAATTTGGCGTTGTCCTGCGTTTGTGTCAATTTGAACAGTGCTGTAGAGTGTTTTAAAATGGGTTGTCCATCTGTCACCATTTTGTATCGCTAATTCTTCTTGTTTAGATTTTTTTTTTTCAATTTTGCCAGAAGTTGTTTGTGTTTATGGACTATTCAATTAGTGTCAGCTGCTTGCTGTTGTACTCTGCTGTTTTGGTTCTGAGTGTACGTTTATAGAGTTTTAAAGTCTCACAGTAATGAAGGCGTAATTCACCATTATTTGGGTCTCTGTGCTTTTGGTTGGATAGTGGTCTATGTTTTTTCCTTATAATTTTACAATCTGCATCAAACCAGTTGTCATCTGTGATCTTTTTTGTTTTGTTTTTTTATCAATTTCAATTGTGCTTCTTTTGCCGTTTGCCTGAATATATAGTTGATGTTTTGTACTGCTAGATTGATGCCTTCTTCACTGTGAGTGAATGTGGTATCCAGAAAGTTATCTAAGACTGTTTGGATATTTTGGTTCCAGGTTGCTTTCTGGTTTTCTTCTGTGCTGTTTTGGGCCCATCTGTATGAATTTCTGATGTTGTACAACTCACTGGGCTGTGAATGTGTGGTTGTTTCCATGTCTGTTCATTTGAGGAACAAGGTAGTTTGGCTGTGATCAGATAGAGGTGTTAGTGCCTTGACAGTGAATGAGTTGAGAGATAAAGGGTCAATGTCATATAGTCTACTGTGCTGTGGCTGAGGTGAGCAATAGGTGAATCTCCCCAAAGAGTCCCCCCGTAACCTACCATTGACAAAGTACAGATCCAGGCTTCTCCAGAGCTGCAACAGATTCCTTCCGTTATTGTTGACGGTGCTGTCACTGTTGTTTCTATGGGGGAGATGAAGACAGTTAGAAACAGTACGGCCTGTAATAAAGCTGTCCCCTCGTGTGGTCATTAGATCAGGTAGTGTTCCTGTGCGCGCATTTGTGTCCCCACAGATGAGCACATTTCCCTGGGCCTGGAAATGACACGTCTCTTCCTCAAGGCTGTGGAAGATCTCCTCTGAGTAGTATGGGGATTCTGATTGGGGGAGATCTCCTCTGAGTAGTATGGGGATTCTGATTGGGGGAGATCTCCTCTGAGTAATATGGGGATTCTGAGGGGGGGGGGATCTCCTCTGAGTAATATGGGGATTCTGATAGGGGGGAGATCTCCTCTGAGTAATATGGGGATTCTGATAGGGGGAGATCTCCTCTGAGTAGTATGGGGATTCTGAGGGGGAAGATCTCCTCTGAGTAATATGGGGATTCTGAGGGGGAAGATCTCCTCTGAGTAATATGGGGATTCTGAGGGGGGAAGATCTCCTCTGAGTAATATGGGGATTCTGATTGGGGGAGATCTCCTCTGAGTAGTATGGGGATTCTGATTGGGGGAGATCTCCTCTGAGTAATATGGGGATTCTGATTGGGGGAGATCTCCTCTGAGTAATATGGGGATTCTGATTGGGGGAGATCTCCTCTGAGTAATATGGGGATTCTGAGGGGGAAGATCTCCTCTGAGTAATATGAGGATTCTGAGGGGGAGATCTCCTCTGAGTAATATGAGGATTCTGAGGGGGGAGATCTCCTCTGAGTAATATGAGGATTCTGAGGGGGGGAGATCTCCTCTGAGTAATATGGGGATTCTGATTGGGGGAGATCTCCTCTGAGTAATATGGGGATTCTGATTGGGGGAGATCTCCTCTGAGTAATATGGGGATTCTGAGGGGGGAAGATCTCCTCTGAGTAATATGAGGATTCTGAGGGGGGGAGATCTCCTCTGAGTAATATGAGGATTCTGAGGGGGGGAGATCTCCTCTGAGTAATATGAGGATTCTGAGGGGGGGAGATCTCCTCTGAGTAATATGGGGATTCTGATTGGGGAAGATCTCCTCTGAGTAATATGAGGATTCTGAGGGGGGGAGATCTCCTCTGAGTAATATGGGGATTCTGAGGGGGGGGGATATATATTGCGCAAAAGAAAACATATTTTTCTGTCAGCACAGGTTATTTTTTCAGTTTTAACCAAATGTGATACTTACCAATTTTGAGGGGATCAATTCGATTTTGTAGTTCGGATTTGTACCAAATGATCAGTCCTCCAGAGTCTCTGCCTCTATTGACAGAGCTGTGTTTCTGTGACGGCACAATTACCTCTCTGTAGCCTGTGGGGCAGTGAGTGACAATGTCAGCCTTACACCATGTCTCCTGCAGAATGATGACGTCAAACATATTTTAGATTTTTGTTGAACTCCAGTGTTAAACTCTTCAGTCCAAAGGTTGTTGAGTTTAGGCCCTAAATGTTCCACATGCTGACTGATAGGTTGATGAGTTTCGGCTCTGAATGTTCCACATGCTGACTGATAGGTTGATGAGTTTCGGCTCTGAATGTTCCACATGCTGACTGATATGTTGATGAGTTTAGGCCCTGAATGTTCCACATGCTGACTGATATGTTGATGAGTTTAGGCCCTGAATGTTCCACATGCTGACTGATAGGTTGATGAGTTTAGGCCCTGAATGTTCCACATGCTGACTGATAGGTTGATGAGTTTAGGCCCTGAATGTTCCACATGCTGACTGATAGGTTGATGAGTTTAGGCCCTGAATGTTCCACATGCTGACTGATATGTTGATGAGTTTAGGCCCTGAATGTTCCACATGCTGACTGATAGGTTGATGAGTTTAGGCCCTGAATGTTCCACATGCTGACTGATATGTTGATGAGTTTAGGCCCTGAATGTTCCACATGCTGACTGATAGGTTGATGAGTTTAGGCCCTGAATGTTCCACATGCTGACTGATATGTTGATGAGTTTAGGCTCTGAATGTTTCACATGCTGACTGATAGTGATTTCATGTTGCAAAAGAAAGAATAGCAGTCAGAAATACAGTAACTACTAACTAATAAGTTGTTAATAAATTCATTAAAAATCCTACAATGTGATGTGCCTGTTTATGGCAGTGCCTGTTTATGGCAGTGGCTGTTATGGTAGTGCCTGTTATGGCAGTGGCTGTTATGGCAGTGCCTGTTTATGGCAGTGCCTGTTTATGGCAGTGGCTGTTATGGCAGTGGCTGTTTATGGCAGTGCCTGTTTATGGCAGTGGCTGTTATGGCAGTGCCTGTTATGGCAGTGGCTGTTATGGTAGTGCTGTTTATGGCAGTGGCTTATGGCAGTGGCTTGGCAGTGGCTGTTTATGGCAGTGCCTGTTTATGGCAGTGGCTGTTATGGCAGTGCCTGTTATGGCAGTGGCTGTTATGGTAGTGGCTGTTTATGGCAGTGGCTGGCTGTTATGGCAGTGCCTGTTTAGTGGCTGTTTATGGCAGTGGCAGTGGCTGTTATGGCAGTGCCTGTTTATGTGCCTGTTTATGGCAGTGGCTGTTTTATGGCAGTGGCTGTTATGGCAGTGCCTGTTTATGGCAGTGCCTGTTATGGCAGTGGCTGTTATGGCAGTGGCTGTTTATGGCAGTGCCTGTTATGGCAGTGGCTGTTATGGCAGTGCCTGTTATGGCAGTGGCTGTTTATGGCAGTGCCTGTTTATGGCAGTGGCTGTTATGGCAGTGGCTGTTATGGCAGTGGCTGTTATGGTAGTGGCTGTTATGGCAGTGCCTGTTTATGGCAGTGCCTGTTATGGCAGTGCCTGTTATGGCAGTGGCTGTTTATGGCAGTGCCTTTTTATGGCAGTGCCTGTTTATGGCAGTGGCTGTTATGGCAGTGGCTGTTATGGCAGTGGCTGTTATGGTAGTGCCTGTTATGGTAGTGGCTGTTATGGCAGTGCCTGTTTGGCATGGCAGTGGCTGTTATGGCAGTGGCTGTTATGGTAGTGCCTGTTATGGCAGTGGCTGTTATGGCAGTGCCTGTTTATGGCAGTGGCTGTTATGGTAGTGCCTGTTATGGCATTGGCTGTTATGGCAGTGCCTGTTTATGGCAGTGGCTGTTATGGAAATGCCTGTTTATGGCAGTGCCTGTTTATGGCAGTGGCTGTTATGGCAGTGGCTGTTTATGGCAGTGGCTGTTATGGTATTGCCTGTTATGGCAGTGGCTGTTATGGCAGTGGCTGTTATGGAAATGCCTGTTTATGGCAGTGGCTGTTATGGCAGTGGCTGTTATGGTAGTGCCTGTTATGGCAGTGGCTGTTATGGCAGTGCCTGTTTATGGCAGTGGCTGTTATGGCAGTGGCTGTTATGGAAATGGCTGTTTATGGCAGTGCCTGTTTATGGCAGTGGCTGTTATGGCAGTGGCTGTTATGGCAGTGGCTGTTTATGGCAGTGGCTGTTATGGCAGTGCCTGTTTATGGCAGTGGCTGTTATGGCAGTGCCTGTTATGGCAGTGCCTGTTTATGGCAGTGGCTGTTATGGCAGTGGCTGTTATGGCAGTGGCTGTTATGGCAGTGGCTGTTTATGGCAGTGGCTGTTATGGCAGTGCCTGTTTATGGCAGTGCCTGTTTATGGCAGTGCCTGTTATGGTAGTGGCTGTTTATGGCAGTGCCTGTTATGGCAGTGGCTGTTATGGCAGTGGCTGTTATGGCAGTGCCTGTTTATGGCAGTGCCTGTTTATGGCAGTGCCTGTTTATGGCAGTGGCAGTGCCTGTAATCTGGTTCAGGTTATTAATCAACCTACTAGGGTGTTTACAATAACTACCGGAACAAGATCATCCACATGTACTGATCACATTTTTACTAATACAGTAGAACTGTTCTAAAGCTGGATCCGTATCCATCGGATGCAGTGAGCACAATATAGTGGTTATAATATAGTGGTTATAATATAGTGGTTATAATATAGTGGTTATAATATAGTGTGTATGAGACATTACAAAAGATTTAGCTTTGACTCCTATGTGGATAATGTGGCAAAATATTTGTTGGTCTGATGTGATTAATATATTTTTTTATTTTTTATTTCACCTTTATTTAACCAGGTAGGCTAGTTGAGAACAAGTTCTCATTTGCAACTGCGACCTGGCCAAGATCAAGCATAGGAGTGTAAACAGACAACACAGAGTTACACATGGAGTAAACAATTAACAAGTCAATAACACAGTAGAAAAGAAAAAAGGGAGTCTATATACATTGTGTGCAAAAGGCATGAGGAGGTAGGCGTATAATTACAATTTTGCAGATTAACACTGGAGTGATAAATGATCAGATGGTCATGTACAGGTAGAGATACTGGTGTGCATATATGGATGCATCTAGATGCTGCACTTGATGAATTGACAAAATCACACAACCATTTGATGTTGCCAATTTGTTTAATGATTTCTCTAATTTGCAAAGTTGGCAAACGTATCTGTCATATCTTTATTCTGAGCCTAGTGAGAACTATTTGCCATCAGGTCTGGACGGAAGCCAAAGTCATTCCTCTACCCAAGAGTGGTAAAGCGGCCTTTACTTGTTCTAACACCAGACCTATCAGCTTGCTGCCAGCTCTTAGCAAACTGGGGGACAAATGAGTTTGACCAAATACAATCTCTTTCTGTGAGAAGGGGGTGTATTTCTCTTTCTGTGAGAGGGAGGTGTATTTCTCTCTTTCTGTGAGAGTGGGGTGTATTTCTCTTTTCTGTGAGGGGGGTGTATTTCTCTCTTTCTGTGAGAGGGGGGTGTATTTCTCTTCTGTGAGAGGGGGGGTGTATTTCTCTCTGTGAGAGGGGGTGTATTTCTCTCTTTCTGTGAGGGGGTGTATTTCTCTTTTCTGTGAGAGGGGGGTGTATTTCTCTCTTTCTGTGAGAGGGGTGTACTTCTCTGTGAGGGGTGTACTCTTTCTGTGAGAGGGGGTGTATTTCTCTCTTTCTGTGAGAGGGGAGTGTATTTCTCTCTTTCTGTGAGGGTGTGTATTTCTCTCTTTCTGTGAGAGGGGGTGTATTTCTTTTTTCTGTGAGAGGGGAGTGTATTTCTCTCTTTCTGTGAGGGGGGGTGTATTTCTCTCTGTGAGAGGGGGGTGTATTTCTCTCTCTGTGAGAGGGGGGTGTATTTCTCTCTTTCTGTGAGAGGGGGTGTATTTCTCTCTTTCTGTGAGGGGGTGTATTTCTCTCTTTCTGTGAGAGGGGGTGATTTCTCTCTTTCTGTGAGAGGGGGTGTGAGGGGGGTTCTCTCTCTGTGAGAGGGGGGTGTATTTCTCTGTGAGAGGGGGTGTACTTCTCTCTTTCTGTGAGAGGGGCGTGTATTTCTCTCTTTCTGTGAGAAGGGGGTGTATTTCTCTTGTGAGAGGGGGTGTATTTCTGTGTGAGAGGGGGTGTATTTCTCTCGTTCTGTGAGAGGGGTGTATTTCTCCCTTTCTGTGAGAGGGGGGTGTATTTCTCTCTTTCTGTGAGAGGGGGGTGTAATTCTCTCTTTCTGTGAGTGAGAGGCATAGCAGCTTTAGCAGCAGGACTCTGATAGATCAAACACTTCTTCTGGATTAGAGAAAGGTAGAGAGAGAGAGAGAGAGAGAGAGGGGGGGGGAGAGAGAGGTGGAGAGAAGGGGAGAGAGAGAGGTGGAGAGAGTGGGAGAGAGAAGGAGAGAGGGGGAGAGAGAATGAGAGAGGTGGAGAGAAGGGAAGAGAGGTGGAGAGAGAAGGGGGAGAGGGGAAGAAAGCTGGAGAAGGGAGGGGGAGGTGGAGGGGGGAAGGTGGAGAGAGAGGAAGGGGGAGAGAGAAGGGAAGAGGGGTGGAGGGAGGTGGAGAGAGAGGGGGAGAGAGAAGGGAGAGAGGTGGAGAGAGAAGATTGTCTAATTTATTGTTTGTCTATTTCATTTGCTTTGGTAATGTAAACATATGTTTCCCATGCCAATAAAGCTCTTTGAATTGAGAGAGAGAGATGGAGGGGTTTGAGGGAGGGAGCGAGAGCAGCTCTTTGTAGTCTGTCTGATAAACAGAATTCTTAATGACGGGCCAGAACAACAAACATGAGTGCTGACCATTTTGTGTGTGTGTGTGTTGTGGGTGTGTGTGTGTGTGTGTGTGTGAGAGAGAGATGGAGAGGTGACCGTCTCTGTGGGAAAGTGATGTGCTTTCATCTCGCCCTTCAGAGTTGTGGCACCATCAATAATTCACCAGCACATTAACCCACTCTATACCCCCTCTATACCCTCTCTATACCCTCTCTATACCCCCTCTATACCCTCTCTATACCAACTCTATACCCTCTCTATACCCCCTCTATACCCACTATATAACCCCTCTATACCCACTCTATACCCCCTCTATACCCTCTCTATACCCTCTCTATACCCCTCTCTATACTCTCTCTATACCCCCTATAAACCCTCTCTATACCCTCTCTATACCCCCCTCTATACTCTCTCTATACTCTCTCTATACCTTCTCTATACAAATCAAATCAAATCAAATTTATTTTATATAGCCCTTCGTACATTAGCTGATATCTCAAAGTGCTGTACAGAAACCCAGCCTAAAACCCCAAACAGCAAGCAATGCAGGTGTAGAAGCACGTGTATTCTCTCTCTCTCTCTCTCTCTCTCTCTCTCTCTCTCTCTCTCTCTCTCTCTCTCTCTTGAAACACCATTATTTTGGTCTTACTGAGATTTACTGTCAGGGCCCAGGTCTGACAGAATCTGTACAGAAGATCTAGGTGCTGCTGTAGGCCCTCCTTGGTTGGTGACATGTCTCTCTCTCTCTGTTTCTCTGAATGTCTCTCTCTGTTTCTCTGAATGTCTCTCTCCCTGTTTCTCTGAATGTCTCTCTCTCTCTCTGTTTCTCGGTTTCTCTGATTTCTCTCTCTGTCTCTCTGAATGTCTCTCTCTCTGTTTCTCTGATTGTCTCTCTCTGTTTCTCTGAATGTCTCTCTCTCTGTTTCTCTGAATGTCTCTCTCTCTGTTTCTCTGAATGTCTCTGTCTCTGTTTCTCTGAATGTTTCTCTCTCTGTTTCTCTGAATGTCTCTCTCTCTGTTTCTCAGAATGTTTCTCTCTCTGTTTCTCTGAATGTCTCTCTCTCTGTTTCTCTGATTGTCTCTCTCTCTCTCTCTCTCTGTTTCTCTGATTGTCTCTCTCTCCGTTTCTCTGAATGTCTCTCTCTCTCTCTGTTTCTCTGAATGTCTCTCTCTCTCTCTGTTTCTCTGAATGTCTCTCTCTCTCTCTTTTTCTCTGAATGTCTCTCTCTCTGTTTCTCTGAATGTCTCTCTCTCTGTTTCTCTAAATGTCTCTCTCTTTTTCTCTGAATGTCTCTCTCTCTGTTTCTCTGAATGTCTCTCTCTCTGTTTCTCTAAATGTCTCTCTCTCTGTTTCTCTGAATGTCTCTCTCTGTTTCTCTAAATGTCTCTCTCTGTTTCTCTGAATGTCGCTCTCTATGTTTCTCTGAATGTACTCTCTGTTTCTCTGAATGTCTCTCTCTGTTTCTCTGAATGTCTCTCTCTGTTTCTCTGATTGTCTCTCTCTGTTTCTCTGAATGTCTCTCTGTTTCTCTCTCTATTTCTCTGAATGTCTTTCTCTCTGTTTCTCTAAATAGTCTATCTCTCTCTCTGTTTCTCTGAATGTCTGTCTCTCTGTTTCTCTAAATGTCTCTCTCTCTCTGTTTCTCTGATTGTCTCTCTCTCTGTTTCTCTGAATGTCTCTCTCTCTGTCTCTCTGAATGTCTCTCTCTCTGTTTCTCTAAATGTCTCTCTCTCTCTCTATTTCTCTGAATGTCTCTCTCTGTCTCTGTTTCTCTGAATGTCTCTCTCTCTCTGTTTCTCTAAATAGTCTCTCTCTGTTTCTCTGAATGTCTCTCTCTCTTTTTCTGTCTCTGAATGTCTCTCTCTCTGTCTCTCCGAATGTCTCTCTCTCTCTCTCTCTTTTCTCTGAATGTCTCTCTCTGTTTCTCTGAATGTCTCTCTCTGTTTCTCTAAATAGTCTCTCTCTCTCTCTGTTTCTCTGAATGTCTCTCTCTTTTCTGTCTCTGAATGTCTCTCTCTGTTTCTCTGAATGTCTCTCTCTCTGTTTCTCTAAATAGTCTCTCTCTGTTTCTCTGAATGTCTCTCTCTCTCTGTTTCTCTGAACGTCTCTCTCTCTGTTTCTCTGAATGTCTCTCTCCCTGTTTTTCTGAATGTCTCTCTCTCTGTTTCTCTGAATGTTTCTCTCTCTGTTTCTCTGAATGTCCCTCTCTCTCTCTGTTTCTCTGAATGTCTCTCCCTCTTTTTCTCTGAATGTCTCTCTCTCTGTTTCTCTGAATGTCTCTCTCTTTTTCTGTCTCTGAATGTCTCTCTCTCTGTCTCTCTGAATGTCTCTCTCTCTGTTTCTCTGAATGTCTCTCTCTCTCTGTTTATCTTAATGTCTCTCTGTTTCTCTGAATGTCTCTCTCTCTCTTTCTCTGAATGTCTCTCTCTCTGTTTCTCTGAATGTCTTTCTCTCTCTTTCTCTGAATGTCTCTCTCTCTGTTTCTCTGAATGTCTCTCTCTCTGTTTCTCTGAATGTCTTTCTCTCTGTTTCTCTGAATGTCTCTCTCTCTCTGTTTCTCTGAATGTCTTTCTCTCTGTTTCTCTGAATGTCTCTCTCTCTTTTTCTCTGAATGTCTCTCTCTCTGTTTCTCTGAATGTCTCTCTGTTTCTCTGAATGTCTCTCTCTCTGTTTCTCTGAATGTCTCTCTGTTTCTCTGAATGTCTCTCTCTCTGTTTCTCTGAATGTCTCTCTCTCTCTGTTTCTCTGAATGTGTCTCTCGCTGTTTCTCTGAATGTCTCTCTGTTTCTCTGAATGTCTCTCTCTGTTTCTCTGAATGTCTCTCTCTGAATGTCTCTCTCGCTGTTTCTCTAAATAGTCTCTCTCTCTGTTTCTGTTTCTCTGAATGTCTCTCTCTCTCTCTGTTTCTCTGAATGTCTCTCCCTCTTTTTCTCTGAATGTCTCTCTCTCTCTGTTTCTCTGAATGTCTCTCTCTTTTTCTGTCTCTGAATGTCTCTCACTCTGTCTCTCTGAATGTCTCTCTCTCTCTCTGTTTCTCTGAATGTCTCTCTCTCTCTCTGTTTATCTGAATGTCTCTCTCTCTGTTTCTCTGAATGTCTCTCTCTCTCTTTTTCTCTGAATGTCTCTCTCTCTCTGTTTCTCTGAATGTCTTTCTCTCTCTTTCTCTGAATGTCTCTCTCTCTGTTTCTCTGAATTTCTCTCTCTGTTTCTCTGAATGTCTTTCTCTCTGTTTCTCTGAATGTCTCTCTCTATGTTTCTCTGAATGTCTCTCTCTCTTTTTCTCTGAATGTCTCTTTCTCTCTGTTTCTCTGAATGTCTCTCTCTCTCTCTGTTTCTCTGAATGTCTCTCTGTTTCTCTGAATGTCTCTCTCTCTGTTTCTCTGAATGTCTCTCTCTCTCTGTTTCTCTGAATGTCTCTCTCTCTCTCTGTTTCTCTGAATGTCTCTCGCTGTTTCTCTGAATGTCTCTCTGTTTCTCTGAATGTCTCTCTCTCTGTTTCTCTGAATGTCTCTCTCTGTTTCTCTGAATGTCTCTCTCTCTCTCTCTGTTTCTCTGAATGTCTGTTTCTCTCTGTTTCTCTGAATGTCTCTCTCTCTGTTTCTCTGAATGTCTCTCTGTTTCTCTGAATGTCCCTCTCTCTGTTTCTCTGAATGTCTTTCTCTCTGTTTCTCTGAATGTCTCTCTCTCTCTCTCTGTTTCTCTGAATGTCTCTCTCTCTCTCTCTCTGTTTCTCTGAATGTCTCTCTCTCTCTCGCTGTTTCTCTTTTCTCTGCATGTCTCTCTCTCTGTTTCTCCAGACTATTGTAGGTCCGAGCTTCAGCTCCAGTAGTTGTTTGTGTTGGTTGCCCCTCCACTCCCCTCTTCTCTTTCTCCAGGCTCCACACATATCAGGACTCTCTTTCCTGAGGAAGGGCTGTCTGTATCTCTCTCCCCCTCTACCATTTCACCCTCTCTGTCTCAGTTTCTCTCCGTGTCTCCCGCTCCCAATCTTATTTCCCCGCCAGTGAAGGGCCAAGTGAGGGGTTGATGTTAATGTATGTGGGGGGCCAAGGGGAACGAGAGGGAAGGGTGAGGCCGCTGCGCCCACACTGCTCTGCTCCGTTGTGTTTATCTAACTCTGATCCTGACGGGGGCTACCTGGGGTCCCCCCCACACACACGCACGCACGCAAACACACACACACACACACACACACACACACACACACACACACACACACACACACACACACACACACACACACACACACACACACACACACACACACACAGATAAGCTACTGTCAGCCACTGACCTCCTCTCCTAAGAGAGAGAGAGAGACATCTTCATGGTAACATGGGATGGTCAATCTGGATTATAGATGGCATGCATCATCTGACCTGAGCTCAGCTTAAGGGGCTCTGAGGACATGGGACACACTGGAACTATCAGTCAGGACCTTGCCTGTTAGTCAACAGGGTGAGATAACAGGCTACCAGGCTAGGTCTTGACTTTCAGTCAACAGGGTGAGATAACAGGCTACCAGGCTAGGTCTTGACTTTCAGTCAACAGGGTGAGATAACAGGCCAATCGGCTAGGTCCTGGCTGATAGTCAACAGGGTGAGATAACAGGCTAACAGGCTAGGTCCTGACTGATAGTCAACAGGGTGAGATAACAGGCTATCAGGCTAGGTCCTGACTGTTAGTCAACACGGCGAGATAACAGGCTATCAGGCTAGGTCCTGACTGTTAGTCAACACGGCGAGATAACAGGCCAGTCGGCTAGGTCCTGACTGTTAGTCAACACGGCGAGATAACAGGCTATCAGGCTAGGTCCTGACTGTTAGTCAACAGGGTGAGATAACAGGCTAACAGGCTAGGTCCTGGCTGATAGTCAACAGGGTGAGATAACAGGCTATCAGGCTAGGTCCTGACTGTTAGTCAACAGGGTGAGATAACAGGCTATCAGGCTAGGTCCTGACTGTTAGTCAACAGGGTGAGATAACAGGCTATCAGGCTAGGTCCTGACTGTTAGTCAACAGGGTGAGATAACAGGCTAACAGGCTAGGTCCTGACTGTTAGTCAACAGGGTGAGATAACAGGCCAATCGGCTAGGTCCTGACTGTTAGTCAACAGGGTGAGATAACAGGCCAGTCGGCTAGGTCCTGACTGTTAGTCAACAGGGTGAGATAACAGGCTATCAGGCTAGGTCCTGACTGTTAGTCAACAGGGTGAGATAACAGGCTATCAGGCTAGGTCCTGACTGTTAGTCAACAGGGTGAGATAACAGGCTAGGTCCTGACTGTTAGTCAACAGGGTGAGATAACAGGCTAACAGGCTCGGTCCCGACTGTTAGTCAACAGGGTGAGATAACAGGCTAACAGGCTCGGTCCCGACTGTTAGTCAACAGGGTGAGATAACAGGCCAGTCGGCTAGGTCCTGACTGTTAGTCAACAGGGTGAGATAACAGGCTATCAGGCTAGGTCCTGACTGTTAGTCAACAGGGTGAGATAACAGGCTAACAGGCTAGGTCCTGGCTGTTAGTCAACAGGGTGAGATAACAGGCTAGGTCCTGACTGTTAGTCAACAGGGTGAGATAACAGGCTAACAGGCTAGGTCCTGGCTGTTAGTCAACAGGGTGAGATAACAGGCTAGGTCCTGACTGTTAGTCAACACGGCGAGATAACAGGCTATCAGGCTAGGTCCTGACTGTTAGTCAACAGGGTGAGATAACAGGCTACCAGGGGGCTAGCCTGTTAGCTCACCCTGTTGACTATCAGTCACTTGCTAGCGTGTTGTTAGCTCACCCTGTTGATTCTGAGTCAGTTGTTAGTGTGTTAGCTCACCCTGTGGACTAGTTGCCAGGGGTTAGCATCGTCTAGGTTAGAGGTGTTAGCTTGTCCTTGGGTGGGGAGTCAGATTAGCAGCCTGTGAAAATGATCCCTGTAATGGTTATGATGTGTATCCTATTCCCCTGTGTTTGATGTAGCGTTGCACAGTATACCGGAAAAAACGGTTCGGTGCTAGAATTTGTTACTTCTGTCAAATGTGTTTAACGTGATTGAAAGAATCAAGTCTGTCTATCAGCGTAGCTCTCTTTCTAATGGCAAGAGAAAATAACCTGTCTGGGCTGCGTTGTTAGCTCACTATTCATGCTGCACAGAAGTTATGATGTTTGCGCTATGAATTCTAGTATTGGAATTCTAGATGGAATATAGATGTACCACGTAGGGCCTATGCATTTAAACATGTGAAAGCACCAGCAAACATTTCAAAAAGAGAATAACAGTCTTGTCCACTGGCGGGAGTTTGGAGAGTGTAAGTGAAGAGCCATGCCTACTGTGTGTCTCCGCCACAGTAATCATTCATTTTAACTACCAATTCTAAATGCAAGCTTCATATGTAACGCTCAATGAGTGAATGGGTGTGGAGTCAGGCGCAGAGAGCAAAGGATGCGGAGAAAACACGCTTTAATGTCCAAAATCAAAGGAACAAAATAGTTATACCCAAACAGGCGTAACTATAAAAACAATATAGCACCCTTAGGTAAAATACCAGGACAGCGAGAAAACCCAACAAACACTAACACCTCTCACAAATACAGGAGAACAAGCCCGCACAAACAGAAGCGGGCTCAACGAACTTACAGTGCGTTGCGAAAGTATTCGGCCCCCTTGAACTTTGCGACCTTTTGCCACATTTCAGGCTTCAAACATAAAGATATAAAACTGTATTTTTTTGTGAAGAATCAACAACAAGTGGGACACAATCATGAAGTGGAACAACATTTATTGGATATTTCAAACTTTTTTAACAAATCAAAAACTGAAAAATTGGGCGTGCAAAATTATTCAGCCCCTTTACTTTCAGTGCAGCAAACTCTCTCCAGAAGTTCAGTGAGGATCTCTGAATGATCCAATGTTGACCTAAATGACTAATGATGATAAATACAATCCACCTGTGTGTGATCAAGTCTCCGTATAAATGCACCTGCACTGTGATAGTCTCAGAGGTCCGTTAAAAGCGCAGAGAGCATCATGAAGAACAAGGAACACACCAGGCAGGTCCGAGATACTGTTGTGAAGAAGTTTGGATACAAAAAGATTTCCCAAGCTTTAAACATCCCAAGGAGCACTGTGCAAGCGATAATATTGAAATGGAAGGAGTATCAGACCACTGCAAATCTACCAAGACCTGGCCGTCCCTCTAAACTTTCAGCTCATACAAGGAGAAGACTGATCAGAGATGCAGCCAAGAGGCCCATGATCACTCTGGATGAACTGCAGAGATCTACAGCTGAGGTGGGAGACTCTGTCCATAGGACAACAATCAGTCGTATATTGCACAAATCTGGCCTTTATGGAAGTGTGGCAAAAAGAAAGCCATTTCTTAAAGATATCCATAAAAAGTGTTGTTTAAAGTTTGCCACAAGCCACCTGGGAGACACGCCAAACATGTGGAAGAAGGTGCTCTGGTCAGATGAAACCAAAATTGAACTTTTGGCAACAATGCAAAACGTTATGTTTGGCGTAAAAGCAACACAGCTCATCACCCTGACCACACCATCCCCACTGTCAAACATGGTGGTGGCAGCATCATGGTTTGGGCCTGCTTTTCTTCAGCAGGGACAGGGAAGATGGTTAAAATTGATGGGAAGATGGATGGAGCCAAATACAGAACCATTCTGGAAGAAAACCTGATGGAGTCTGCAAAAGACCTGAGACTGGGACGGAGATTTGTCTTCCAAAAAGACAATGATCCAAAACATAAAGCAAAATCTACAATGGAATGGTTCAAAAATAAACATATCCAGGTGTTAGAATGGCCAAGTCAAAGTCCAGACCTGAATCCAATCGAGAATCTGGAAAGAACTGAAAACTGCTGTTCACAAATGCTCTCCATCCAACCTCACTGAGCTCGAGCTGTTTTGCAAGGAGGAATGGGAAAAAATCTCAGTCTCTCGATGTGCAAAACTGATAGAGACATACCCCAAGCGACTTACAGCTGTAATCGCAGCAAAAGGTGGCGCTACAAAGTATTAACTTAAGGGGGCTGAATAATTTTGCACGCCCAATTTTTCAGTTTTTGATTTGTTAAAAAAGTTTGAAATATCCAATAAATGTCGTTCCACTTCATGATTGTGTCCCACTTGTTGTTGATTCTTCACAAAAAATACAGTTTTATATCTTTTTGTTTGAAGCCTGAAATGTGGCAAAAGGTCGCAAAGTTCAAGGGGGCCGAATACTTTCGCAAGGCACTGTAAATAACCCCACTCTAACAACCAAACAATGAACAGGTGAAAACAATTAGACAAAACCAAACGAACACGGAACAAAGGATCGGTGGCAGCTAGTAGACCGGCGACGACGACCGCCGAGCGCCACCCGAACAAGAAGGGGAGCCACCTTCGGTAATATTCGTGACATCATAAGTAAATTATACATTTCAAGCAATTGTTTCACACTGAAAGAGCAGTAGGACTATGCTAGTAATGGTTGCTCCATTGCTGATGAGCTTGCAGTTAATATTCTTCATCACCAATTTTCTTTGGAGCAGCATATTTATGTATTATGACAATCCTCTCCCTACAATTTGACATTTGCGCTGCACCTGATCCTATACGGCCAACCATCAATCTGACTGGGTGTAGCTTCGTCAACGTACACTCTGTGCCACAAAATGTGGGACAAATCTTTACAAAACCTTGCTAGATCATTTCAAGTCATCAGTCTCAGGTCCAAGTGAAGTCTCGAGTCTTGAGGCTCCAAGTCAAGTCTCAAGTTATTTTATTTTTTATCAAGTCGGAAGTCTCAAGTCAACAAATTTGTGACTCACGTCAGACTCGAGTCAAAGTCATGTGACTCGAGTCCACACCTGTGAAGCAAACATCAATTCACTACTCTAGTACTTTGTTTGTGATAAAATGCTAACGATAATGCAAAATATGCTGATTGTCACTAAAAACGGTATTAATTCACTTCGTCTCCCTCGCCTCCCATCTGGCTTCCACTAGATTCCATAACCACAAAGTCAAAGGCCCATTCTGCTAACCTGCTAGGCCTGCTAGCTACCTAGAGCTACTTGGAACCCTACTAATTCCACGACTGGTCTATCGACATCACCGCACGAAGAGGCAAAAACAGACTTACCCCCATTGCGATGTCCCCAAAGGCTAGCTTGCTAGCCTCGGTCTAGTAACTGCTAGTTTGCCAGCCCCGGTCTGCTAACTGCTAGCTTGTTTAGCCCCGGCCTACTAACTGTTAGCATATTATCATCGGCCTGCTAACTGTCTGAATCGCTGTGTCTGCTAACTGCTAGCCCCTGCAAACTGCTTGCTTGCTAACCCGGTCTGCTAACTGCTAGCTTGCCTGCCCCGGTCTGCTAACTGCTAGCTTGTTTAGCCCCGGCCTACTAACTGTTAGCATATTATCATCGGCCTGCTAACTGTCTGAATCGCTGTGTTCCCAGTCAGCCCAACCACTCACTGGACCCATATGTTCACTTGGCTACGCATGCCTCTCTCTAATATCAATATGCCTCATCCATTGCTGTCCTGGTTAGTGATTACTGTCTTATTTCACTGTAGAACCTCTAGCCCTGCTCAATATGCCTTAACCAACCATGCTGTTCCACCTCCTACATATGCGATGACATCACCTGGTTTAAACATCTCTAGAGACTATATCTCTCTCATCATTACTCAATGCCTAGGTTTACCTCCAATGTACTCACATCCTACCTTACCTTCATCTGTACACTATGCCTTGAATCTATGCTATCGTGCCCAGAAACCTGCTCCTTTTACTCTTTGTTCCAAATGTGCTAGGTGGCCAGTTCGTATAGCATTTAGCCGCACCCTTATCCTACTTCTCCTCTGTTCCTCTGGTGATGTAGAGGTTAATCCAGGACCTGCAGTGCCTAGCTCCACTCCCACTCCCCAGGTGCTCTCATTTGTTGACTTCTGTAACCGTAAAAGCCTTGGTTTCATGCATTTTAACATTAGAAGCCTTCTCCCTAAGTTTGTTTTACTCACTGCTTTAGCACACTCTGCCAACCCGGATGTCTTAGTCGTGTCTGAATCCTGGCTTAGGAAAACCACCAAAAACCCTGAAATCTCCATCGCTAACTATAACGTTTTCTGCCAAGATAGAACTGCCAAAGGGGCGGTGTTGCAATCTACTGCAAAGATAGCCTGCAGAGTTCTGTATTACTATCCAAGTCTGTACCCAAACAATTTGAGCGTCTACTTCTAAAAATTCACCTTTCCAGAAACAAGTCTCTCACTGTTGCTTCTTGCTATAGACCTCCCTCTGCCCACAGCTGTGCACTCGATACCATATGTGAATTGATTGGCCCCCATCTTTCTTCTGAGCTCGTGCTACTAGGTGACCTAAACTGGGACATGCTTAACACCCCGGCCATCCTACAATCCAAGCTCGATGCCCTCAATCTCACCCAAATTATCAATGAACCTACCAGGTACAACTCCAAATCCGTAAACACGGCACCCCCATAGATGTCATCCTAACTAACTCGCCCTCCAAATACACCTCTGCTGTTTTCAACCAAGATCTCAGCGATCGCTGCCTCATTGCCTGCATCCGTAATGGGTCCGCCCTCATCACTGTCAAACGCTCCCTAAAACACTTCTGCGAGCAGGCCTTTCTAATTGTCCTGGCCAATGTCCTGGAATGACATTGACCTCATCCCGTCAGTAGATGATGCCTGGCTATTCTTTAAAAGTGCCTTCCTCACCATCTTAAATAAGCATGCCCCATTCAAAAAATTTAGAACTAGGAATAGATTTAGTCCTTGGTTCACTACATACCTGTCTGCCCTTGACCAATACAAAAACATCCTGTGGCGTTCGGCATTAGCATCGAGTAGCCACCGTGATATGCAACTTTTCAGGGAAGTTAGGAACAAATATACACAGGCAGTTAGGAAAGCTAAGGCAAGCTTTTTCAAACAGAAATTTGCATCCCGTAGTACTAATTCAAAAAAGTTCTGGGACACTGTAAAGTCCATGGAGAATAAGAGCACCTCCTCCCAGCTGCCCACTGCTCTCGGGCTAGGAAACACTGTCACCACTGATAAATCCACTATAATTGAGAGTTTCAATAAGCATTTTTCTACGGCTGGCCATGCTTTCCACCTGGCTACACCTACCCCGGTCAACTGCCTGGCACCCTCCACAGCAACCCGCCAAAGCCCCCACCATTTCTCCTTTACCCAAATTCAGATAGCTGATGTTCTGAAAAAGCTGCAAAATCTGGACCCCTACAAATCAGCCGGGCAGACAATCTGGACCCTCTCTTTCTAAAATTATCTGCCGAAATTGTTGCAACCCCTATTACTAGCCTGTTCAATCTCTTTTTCGTATCGTCTGAGATTCCCAAAGATTGGAAAGCTGCCGT
>NW_027007507.1:67500-80000 GCF_036934945.1 Oncorhynchus masou masou | reverse complement strand
ACCCCTCTCCTCTACCCCCTCTCCTCTACCCTCTCTTGTCTCTCCTCTACCCCCTCTCCTCTACCCTCTCTTCTCTGTCCTCTACCCTCTGTCCTCTACCCTCTCTCCTCTACCCCCTCTCATCTACCTCCCTTCCTCTACCCTCTCCTCTCTGTCCTCTACACTCTGTCCTCTACCCCCTCTCCTCTACCCTCTCTTCTCTGTCCTCTACCCCTGTCCTCTACCCCCCTCTCCTCTACTCTGTCTTCTCCCTCCTCTACCCCCTCTCCTCTACCCTCTCTTCTCTGTCTACCCTCTCTACCCCCTCCTCCTCTACCCTCTCTTCTCTGTCCTCTACCCCTCTCTCCTCTACCCTGTGCTCTTGGGTGGATACTCTGTCCTCTACCCTCTGTCCTCTACCCTGACTAGTGTATAGCTGAGGGTGGATAAGGGCTCTAGTGTATAGCTGTGGGTGGATACTGACCCTCTCTCCTCTACCCCTCTCCTCTACCCCTAGTGTATAGCTCTCCTCTACCCTCTGTGGGTGGATACGGGCTCCTCTACCCCCTCTTCTCTACCCCCTCTCCTCTGACCCCTGACTCTCCTCAGTGTATAGCTGTGGGTGGATACCTCTCTCATCTAGTCATCTAGTGTATAGCTGTGTGGATAAGGGCTGACTGAGTGTATAGCTGTGGGTGGATACGGGCTGAATATAGCTGTGGGTGGATAAGGGCTGACTAGTGTATAGCTGTGGGTGGATACGGGCTGTAGTGTATAGCTGGGGTGGATACGGGCTGACTAGTGTATAGCTGTGGGTGGATACGGGCTGACTAGTGTATAGCTGTGGGTGGATACGGGCTGACTAGTGTATAGCTGTGGGTGGATACTGACTAGTGTATAGCTGATACGGGCTGACTAGTGTATAGCTGGGGTGGATAAGGGCTGACTAGTGTATAGCTGTGGGTGGATACGGGCTGACTAGTGTATAGCTGTGGGTGGATACGGGCTGACTAGTGTATAGCTGTGGGTGGATAAGGGCTGACTAGTGTATAGCTGATACTGACTAGTGTATAGCTGTGGGTGGATACGGGCTGACTAGTGTATAGCTGTGGGTGGATACGGGCTGACTAGTGTATAGCTGAGGGTGGATACGGGCTGACTAGTGTATAGCTGTGGGTGGATACGGGCTGACTAGTATAGCTGTGGGTGGATAGCTGACTAGTGTATAGCTGTGGGTGGATACGGGTGTATAGCTGTGGGTGGATACGGGCTGACTAGTGTATAGCTGTGGGTGGATACGGGCTGACTGCTGTGGGTGGATACTGACTAGTGTATAGCTGTGGGTGGATACGGGCTGACTAGTGTATAGCTGTGGGTGGATACGGGCTGACTAGTGTATAGCTGTGGGTGGATACGGGCTGACTAGTGTATAGCTGTGGGTGGATACGGGCTGACTAGTGTATAGCTGTGGGTGGATACGGGCTGACTAGTGTATAGATGTGGGTGGATACGGGCTGACTAGTGTATAGCTGTGGGTGGATACGGGCTGACTAGTGTATAGCTGTGGGTGGATAAGGGCTGACTAGTGTATAGCTGTGGGTGGATACGGGCTGACTAGTGTATAGCTGTGGGTGGATAAGGGCTGACTAGTGTATAGCTGTGGGTGGATACGGGCTGACTAGTGTATAGCTGTGGGTGGATACGGGCTGACTAGTGTATGACTTATAGGTGGGTGGATAGCTGTGGGTGGATACGGGCTGACTAGTGTATAGCTGTGGGTGGATACGGGCTGACTAGTGTATAGCTGTGGGTGGATACGGGCTGACTAGTGTATAGCTGATAAGGGCTACTAGTGTATAGCTGTGGGTGGATACGGGCTGACTAGTGTATAGCTGTGGGTGGATACGGGCTGACTAGTGTATAGCTGTGGGTGGATACGGGCTGACTAGTGTATAGCTGACTAGTGTATAGCTGGGGTGGATACGGGCTGACTAGTGTATAGCTGTGGGTGGATACGGGCTGACTAGTGTATAGCTGTGGGTGGATACGGGCTGACTAGTGTATAGCTGTGTGTATAGCTGGATACGGGCTGACTAGTGTATAGCTGTGGGTGGATACGGGCTGACTAGTGTATAGCTGTGGGTGGATACGGGCTGACTAGTGTATAGCTGTGGGTGGATACGGGCTGACTAGTGTATAGCTGTGGGTGGATACGGGCTGACTAGTGTATAGCTGTGGGTGGATACTGGGTATAGCTGACTACTAGTGTATAGCTGTGGGTGGATACGGGCTGACTAGTGCTGTGGGTATGACTAGCTGTGGGTGGATACTGACTAGTGTATAGCTGACTGACTAGTGTATAGCTGTGGGTGGATAAGGGCTGACTAGTGTATAGCTGTGGGTGGATAAGGGCTGACTAGTGTATAGCTGTGGGTGGATACGGGCTGACTAGTGTATAGCTGTGGGTGGATAAGGGCTGACTAGTGTATAGCTGTGGGTGGATAAGGGCTGACTAGTGTATAGCTGTGGGTGGATACGGGCTGACTAGTGTATAGCTGTGGGTGGATACGGGCTGACTAGTGTATAGCTGTGGGTGGATACGGGCTGACTAGTGTATAGCTGTGGGTGGATAAGGGCTGACTAGTGTATAGCTGTGGGTGGATACGGGCTGACTAGTGTATAGCTGT
Organism: Oncorhynchus masou masou; assembly: GCF_036934945.1. Taxonomy (NCBI): domain Eukaryota; kingdom Metazoa; phylum Chordata; class Actinopteri; order Salmoniformes; family Salmonidae; genus Oncorhynchus; species Oncorhynchus masou. Next base: position 77,334 of record NW_027007507.1, on the reverse strand, counting down.
GGGTGGATACGGGCTGACTAGTGTATAGCTGTGGGTGGATACGGGCTGACTAGTGTATAGCTGTGGGTGGATACGGGCTGACTAGTGTATAGCTGTGGGTGGATACGGGCTGACTAGTGTATAGCTGTGGGTGGATACGGGCTGACTAGTGTATAGCTGTGGGTGGATACGGGCTGACTAGTGTATAGCTGTGGGTGGATACGGGCTGACTAGTGTATAGCTGTGGGTGGATACGGGCTGACTAGTGTATAGCTGTGGGTGGATACGGGCTGACTAGTGTATAGCTGTGGGTGGATACGGGCTGACTAGATAGCTAGTGGATATACTAGTGTATAGCTGTGGGTGGATACGGGCTGACTAGTGTATAGCTGTGGGTGGATACGGGCTGACTAGTGTATAGCTGTGGGTGGATACGGGCTGACTAGTGTATAGCTGTGGGTGGATAAGGGCTGACTAGTGTATAGCTGTGGGTGGATACGGGCTGACTAGTGTATAGCTGTGGGTGGATAGTGTATAGCGGGCTGACTAGTGTATAGCTGAGGGTGGATACGGGCTGACTAGTGTATAGCTGTGGGTGGATACGGGCTGACTAGTGTATAGCTGAGGGTGGATACGGGCTGACTAGTGTATAGCTGTGGGTGGATACGGGCTGACTAGTGTATAGCTGTGGGTGGATACGGGCTGACTAGTGTATAGCTGTGGGTGGATACGGGCTGACTAGTGTATAGCTGTGGGTGGATAGCTGGGCTGACTAGTGTATAGCTGTGGGTGGATACGGGCTGACTAGTGTATAGCTGTGGGTGGATACGGGCTGACTAGTGTATAGCTGTGGGTGGATACGGGCTGACTAGTGTATAGCTGTGGGTGGATACGGGCTGACTAGTGTATAGCTGTGGGTGGATAGTGTATAGCTGGGCTGACTAGTGTATAGCTGTGGGTGGATACGGGCTGACTAGTGTATAGCTGTGGGTGGATACGGGCTGACTAGTGTATAGCTGTGGGTGGATACGGGCTGACTAGTGTATAGCTGTGGGTGGATACGGGCTGACTAGTGTATAGCTGTGGATACGTGGATAGCTGTGGGTGGATAAGGGCGGGCTGACTACTAGTGTATAGCTGTGGGTGGATAAGGGCTGACTAGTGTATAGCTGTGGGTGGATACGGGCTGACTAGTGTATAGCTGTGGGTGACTAGTGTATAGATACGGGCTGACTAGTGTATAGCTGATACTGACTAGTGTATAGCTGTGGGTGGATACGGGCTGACTAGTGTATAGCTGTGGGTGGATAAGGGCTGACTAGTGTATAGCTGTGGGTGGATACGGGCTGACTAGTGTATAGCTGTGGATACGGGGGCTGACTAGTGTATAGCTGTGGGTGGATAAGGGCTGACTAGTGTATAGCTGTGGGTGGATACGGGACTAGTGTATAGCTGTGGGTGGATATGGGCTGACTAGTGTATGGTGGGTGGATACGGGCTGACTAGTGTATAGCTGTGGGTGGATAGTGTATAGCGGGGGTGGATAAGGGCTGACTAGTGTATAGCTGTGGGTGGATACTGACTAGTGTATAGCTGTGGGTGGATACTAGTGTATAGCTGTGGATAAGTGGATAGCTGTGGCTGACTAGTGTATAGCTGTGGGTGGATAAGGGCTGACTAGTGTATAGCTGTGGGTGGATACGGGCTGACTAGTGTATAGCTGTGGGTGGATACGGGCTGACTAGTGTATAGCTGTATAGGGCTGACTAGTGTATAGCTGGATACGGGCTGACTAGTGTGGATACGGGCTGACTAGTGTATAGCTGTGGGTGGATACGGGCTGACTAGTGTATAGCTGAGGGTGGATACGGGCTGACTAGTGTATAGCTGTGGGTGGATACGGGATGACTAGGGCTGACTAGTGTATAGCTGTGGGTGGATAGCTGGGCTGACTAGTGTATAGCTGTGGGTGGATACGGGCTGACTAGTGTATAGCTGTGGGTGGATAGCGGGCTGACTAGTGTATAGCTGTGGGTGGATACGGGCTGACTAGTGTATAGCTGTGGGTGGATACGGGCTGACTAGTGTATAGCTGTGGGTGGATACGGGCTGACTAGTGTATAGCTGTGGGTGGATACGGGCTGACTAGTGTATAGCTGTGGGTGGATACTGGGCTGACTAGTGTATAGCTGTGGGTGGATACGGGCTGACTATAGTGTGGTGGATAGCTGTGGGTGGATAGTGTATAGCGGGCTGACTAGTGTATAGGGCTGACTGTGGTGGGGTGGATACGGGCTGACTATACGTGACTAGTGTATAGCTGTGGGTGGATACGGGCTGACTAGTGTATAGCTGTGGGTGGATACGGGCTGACTAGTGTATAGCTGTGGGTGGATAAGGGCTGACTAGTGTATAGCTGTGGGTGGATACGGGCTGACTAGTGTATAGCTGTGGGTGGATACGGGCTGACTAGTGTATAGCTGTGGGTGGATACGGGCTGACTAGTGTATAGCTGTGGGTGGATACGCTAGTGTATAGCTGTGGGTGGATACGGGCTGACTAGTGTATAGCTGTGGGTGGATACGGGCTGACTAGTGTATAGCTGTGGGTGGATACGGGCTGACTAGTGTATAGCTGTGGGTGGATACGGGCTGACTAGTGTATAGCTGTGGGTGGATACGGGCTGACTAGTGTATAGCTGTGGGTGGATACGGGCTGACTAGTGTATAGCTGTGGGTGGATACGGGCTGACTAGTGTATAGCTGTGGGTGGATACGGGCTGACTAGTGTATAGCTGTGGGTGGATAAGGGCTGACTAGTGTATAGCTGGGCTGACTAGTGTATAGCTGTGGGTGGATACGGGCTGACTAGTGTATAGCTGTGGGTGGATACGGGCTGACTAGTGTATAGCTGTGGGTGGATACGGGCTGACTAGTGTATAGCTGTGGGTGGATACGGGCTGACTAGTGTATAGCTGTGGATACGGGCTGACTAGTGTATAGCTGTGGGTGGATACGGGCTGACTAGTGTATAGCTGTGGGTGGATACGGGCTGACTAGTGTATAGCTGACTAGTGTATAGTGGATAAGGGCTGACTAGTGTATAGCTGTGGGTGGATACGGGACTAGTGTATAGCTGTGGGTGGATAAGGGCTGACTATGTATAGCTGTGGGTGGATACGGGCTGACTAGTGTATAGCTGTGGGTGGATACGGGCTGACTAGTGTATAGCTGTGGGTGGATACTGTGGGGTGGATACTGACTAGTGTATAGCTGTGGGTGGATAAGGGCTGACTAGTGTATAGCTGATACTACTAGTGTATAGCTGTGGGTGGATACGGGCTGACTAGTGTATAGCTGTGGGTGGATACGGGCTGACTAGTGTATAGCTGTGGGTGGATACGGGCTGACTAGTGTATAGCTGTGGGTGGATAAGGGCTGACTAGTGTATAGCTGTGGGTGGATACGGGCTGACTAGTGTATAGCTGTGGGTGGATACGGGCTGACTAGTGTATAGCTGTGGGTGGATACGGGCTGACTAGTGTATAGCTGTGGGTGGATACGGGCTGACTAGTGTATAGCTGTGGGTGGATAAGGGCTGACTAGTGAGGGTGGATACGGCTGACTAGTGTATAGCTGTGGGTGGATACGGGCTGACTAGTGTATAGCTGTGGGTGGATACGGGCTGACTAGTGTATAGCTGTGGGTGGATAAGGGCTGACTAGTGTATAGCTGTGGGTGGATACGGGCTGACTAGTGTATAGCTGTGGGTGGATACGGGTGGTGTATAGCGTGGGTGGATACGGGCTGACTAGTGTATAGCTGTGGGTGGATACGGGCTGACTAGTGTATAGCTGTGGGTGGATAAGGGCTGACTAGTGTATAGCTGACTGACTAGTGTATAGCTGTGGGTGGATACGGGCTGACTAGTGTATAGCTGTGGGTGGATATCTGACTAGTGTATAGCTGTGGGTGGATACGGGCTGACTAGTGTATAGCTGTGGGTGGATACGGGATGACTAGTGTATAGCTGTGGGTGGATAAGGGCTGACTAGTGTATAGCTGTGGGTGGATATGGGCTGACTAGTGTATAGCTGTGGGTGGATAAGGGCTGACTAGTGTATAGCTGTGGGTGGATACGGGCTGACTAGTGTATAGCTGTGGGTGGATATGGGCTGACTAGTGTATAGCTGTGGGTGGATACGGGTGACTAGTGTATAGCTGTGGGTGGATAAGGGCTGACTAGTGTATAGCTGTGGGTGGATACGGGCTGACTAGTGTATAGCTGTGGGTGGATACGGGCTGACTAGTGTATAGCTGTGGGTGGATAGGCTGACTAGTGTATAGCTGTGGGTGGATACGGGCTGACTAGTGTATAGCTGTGGGTGGATATGGGCTGACTAGTGTATAGCTGTGGGTGGATACGGGCTGACTAGTGTATAGCTGTGGGTGGATACGGGCTGACTAGTGTATAGCTGAGGGTGGATAAGGGCTGACTAGTGACTAGTGTATAGCTGTGGGTGGATACGGGCTGACTAGTGTATAGCTGTGGGTGGATACGGGCTGACTAGTGTATAGCTGTGGATGGATACGGGCTGACTAGTGTATAGCTGTGGGTGGATACGGGCTGACTAGTGTATAGCTGTGGGTGGATACGGGCTGACTAGTGTATAGCTGTGGGTGGATACGGGCTGACTAGTGTATAGCTGTGGGTGGATACGGGCTGACTAGTGTATAGCTGTGGGTGGATACGGGCTGACTAGTGTATAGCTGTGGGTGGATACGGGCTGACTAGTGTATAGCTGAGGGTGGATACGGGCTGACTAGTGTATAGCTGTGGGTGGATAACAGTGGGCTGACTAGTGTATAGCTGAGGGTGGATAAGGGCTGACTAGTGTATAGCTGTGGGTGGATACGGGCTGACTAGTGTATAGCTGTGGGTGGATACGGGCTGACTAGTGTATAGCTGAGGGTGGATACGGGCTGACTAGTGTATAGCTGTGGGTGGATACGGGCTGACTAGTGTATAGCTGTGGGTGGATACGGGCTGACTAGTGTATAGCTGTGGGTGGATACGGGCTGACAGTGTATAGCTGATAAGGGCTGACTAGTGTATAGCTGAGAAACTAGTGTATAATAGTTAGTGTATAGCTGATACTTCTGGTGTATAGCTGTGGGTGGAACGACAGTGTATAGCAGGGTGGATACGGGCTGAAGTGTATAGCTGTGGGTGGACCTAGTGTATAGCTGTGGGTGGATACTGGGCTGACTAGTGTAGCTTATCCAACCCTTGTATAGCCCTAATACTGTGGGTGGATACCTGACTAGTGTATAGCTGTGGGTGGATAAGGGCTGACTAGTGTATAGCTGAGGGTGGATATGGGCTGACTAGTGTATAGCTGTGGGTGGATACTGGCTGACTCGACAGAGTTAGCTGTGGGTGGATAAGGGCAGATGCATACAATTTAGCTGACTGAAATTGAGGGTGGCATCGATTGGAACAAACCTATGGATATGGGCGTGAGGTGGGTGGAGAGAGATCGACAGAGAGAGTGAGAGAGAGATCGACAGTGTAGAGAGTGAGAGATACGAGATCGACAGAGGGAGTGAGAGAGAGATCGACAAAGAGAGTGAGAGATCGACAGAGAGAGTGAGAGAGATCGACTGAGTGAGAGAGTGTATAGCTGAGATAAGAGATCGACAAAGAGAGTGAGAGAGATCGACAGAAGAGAGTGAGAGAGATCGACAGATAGAGTGAGGGCTGAGATAGCTGTGGGTGGATAAGACTAGATCAGACAGAGAGTGAGAGCTGAGAGAGATCGACAGAGAGTGAAAGAGATCGACAAATAGAGACTAGTGAGAGAGAGATCGACAGAGAGAGTGAGAGATCAGACAGAGAGTGATAGCTGAGATCGACAGAGAGAGGGGGAGAGTGTATATGTGATCGACAGAGAGAGGAGAGTGTATGGCTGGGTGGATAAGGGCTGAGATCGACAGAGAGAGTGACTAGAGATCGACAGTGTAAGAGTGTATAGATCTGACTAGTGTATAGCTGAGATACGTGAGATCGACAGAGATAGCTGTGGGTGGAGTGAGAGAGGGGTGGATCGACAGTGTATAGATAAGAGTGAGAGAGATCGACAGAGACTAGTGTATAGCTGTGGGTGGAGACTAGTGTAGATCGACAGATAGCTGTGGGTGGAGTGACTAGTGTAGATCGACAAAGAGACTAGTGAGAGATACGATCGATAGCAGAGAGTGGAGACTAGTGTATAGATCGACAGAGAGAGTGAGAGAGAAATCGACAAAGAGAGTGAGAGAGATTGACAGAGAGAGTGAGAGAGATCGACAAAGTGAGAGAGATCGACAAAGAGGGCTGAGTGAGAGAGAGATCGACAGAGAGAGTGAGAGAGAGATCGACAGAGAGATAAGTGAGAGTGATCGACAGTGTATAGCTGAGGGTGGAGAGTGACTAGAGAGAGTGAGAGAGAGATCAACGGAGAGAGTGAGTGAGAGAGATCGACAAAGAGAGTGAGAGAGATCGACAAAGAGAGTGAGAGAGATCAACAGAGAGAGTGAGAGAGAGATCGACAGAGAGAGTGAGAGAGGGATTGACAGAGAGAGTGAGAGAGAGATCGACAGAGAGGATACGAGTGTAGATCGACTAGAGAGAGTGAGAGATCGATGTGGGTGGAGAGAGAGTGACTAGAGAGATGTATAGAGAGGGATCGACAGAGAGAGTGAGAGATACGACTAGATCGACAGAGAGAGTGAGATAGAGATCGACAGAGAGAGTGAGATACGACTCTGTCAGCTCAGTCTGAGAAAGAGAGTGAGAAAGATCGACAGAGATGAGGACTGATCCACCAAACGCCATTGGAACAAACCTAAAGATCAACAGAGAGAGTGAGAGAGAGATCGACAGAGAGTGAGAGAGAGATCGACAGAGAGAGTGAGAGAGAGATCGACAGAGAGAGTGAGAGAGATCAAGAGAGATCGACAGAGAGAGTGAGAGAGATCGACAGAGAGAGTGAGAGAGAAATTGAGAGAGTGAGAGATCGACAGAGAGAGTGAGAGAGAGATCAACAAGAGAGTGAGAGAGAGATCGACAGAGAGAGTGAGAGAGATCAGAGAGAGTGAGAGATCGACAGAGAGAGTGAGAGAGAGATCGACAGAGAGAGTGAGAGAGAGATCGACAGAGAGAGTGAGAGAGATCGACAGAGAGAGTGAGAGAGATTGACAGAGAGAGTGATCGACAGAGAGAGTGACAGAGAGAGATCGACAGAGAGAGTGAGAGAGAGATCGACAAAGAGAGTGAGAGAGATCGACAGAGAGAGTGAGAGATCGAGAGAGAGTGAGAGAGGGATGAGATGAGAGAGTTTGAGAGAGTGTGAGAGAGAGTGAGAGAGTGTGAGAGAGAGTGAGAGAGAGATCGACAGAGAGAGTGAGAGTGTGAGATAGTGAGTGAGAGAGTTTGAGAGAGTGTGAGAGAGACTGATGGGTGGAGGGATGCAGTTCTGTATCCTCTGCTGCTCTGAGTCTGGTTCTGTGGTCCAGTCAGCTCTGAGTCACTCTGCTCTGTCCTGACCTCCCTGCTGTCTCTACAGTGAATACTTTAACTGGTAACTAAAGGAGAGAAGTATACATGATATTTAATATTCCTCTACAGTAGTCTATTTTCATCTCCTCCCACCTTGATAACGTCAGTCTTACTTACTGTGACTGTCCCAAAAGAGGCACCACGCCGCGCTGGTGACTGAACACAGGATGATTTCCTAACGTCTCAGTCTGGTACTGACACGCACACCGCACACACACTGCACATACACACACACACTGCACATACACACACACACTGCAACTGTCAGTCTTACACACTGTTACCAAGGTAACACGTGGTGATGACTGAAGGACAGGAGAGCACATACACACACACCTCTACACCCCTGTTCACTGTTCACACACTGCACATTCACACACACATTGCACATTGACACACATTGCATATATACACACACACACACACCGCACACACACTAATCTGGCTCCTTTCTCACACACCATTGGGTGTTACCAAGGTAACAGTGGTGATGACGGAAGGATCAGAGGTTTAGAGGCTGTGACAGGTCTCTTCCTCCCCGGGTGTGTGTGTGTTGGCAGCTCCTCTAATGGCCCCTGTTCACTGTTCCTGCAGAGATTAACACTCATCTTCCCCCTTTAGTGGGTACTCTCTTGGTTTAGTGGGTACATGGCCCTTTCATCCCTCTCTCTTGGTTTAGTGGGTACATGGCCCTTTCATCCCTCTCTCTTGGTTTAGTGGGTACATGGCCCTTTCATCCCCTCTCTCTTGGTTTAGTGGGTACATGGCCCTTTCATCCCTCTCTCTTGGTTTAGTGGGTACATGGCCCTTTCATCCCTCTCTCTTGGTTTAGTGGGTACATGGCCCTTTCATCCCTCTCTCTTGGTTTAGTGGGTACATGGCCCTTTCATCCCTCTCTCTTGGTTTAGTGGGTACATGGCCCTTTCATCCCTCTCTTGGTTTAGTGGGTACATGGCCCTTTCATCCCTCTCTCTTGGTTTAGTGGGTACATGGCCCTTTCATCCCCTTTCTCTCTTGGTTTAGTGGGTACATGGCCCTTTCATCCCTCTCTCTTGGTTTAGTGGGTACATGGCCCTTTCATCCCTCTCTTGGTTTAGTGGGTACATGGCCCTTTCATCCCTCTCTCTTGGTTTAGTGGGTACATGGCCCTTTCATCCCTCTCTCTTGGTTTATGGGTACCCCTTTCATCCCTCTCTCTTGGTTTAGTGGGTACATGGCCCTTTCATCCCTCTCTCTTGGTTTAGTGGGTACATGGCCCTTTCATCCCTCTCTTGGTTTAGTGGGTACATGGCCCTTTCATCCCTCTCTCTTGGTTTAGTGGGTACATGGCCCTTTCATCCCTCTCTCTTGGTTTAGTGGGTACATGGCCCTTTCATCCCTCTCTCTTGGTTTATGGGTACATGGCCTTTCATCCCTCTTCTTGGTTTAGTGGGTACATGGCCCTTTCATCCCTCTCTTGGTTTAGTGGGTACATGGCCCTTTCATCCCTTCATCCCTCTTTCTCCCTGGTTTAGTGGGTACATGGCCCTTTCATCCCTCTCTCTTGGTTTAGTGGGTACATGGCCCTTTCATCCTCTCTCTTGGTTTAGTGGGTACATGGCCCTTTCATCCCTCTCTCTTGGTTTAGTGGGTACATGGCCCTTTCTTTCCCTCTCTTTGGTTTAGTGGGTACATGGCCCTTTCATCCCTCTCTTGGTTTAGTGGGTACATGGCCCTTTCATCCCTCTCTCTTGGTTTAGTGGGTACATGGCCCTTTCATCCCTCTCTCTTGGTTTAGTGGGTACATGGCCCTTTCATCCCTCTCTCTTGGTTTAGTGGGTACATGGCCCTTTCATCCCTCTCTTTGGTTTAGTGGGTACATGGCCCTTTCATCCCTCTCTTGGTTTAGTGGGTACATGGCCCTTTCATCCCTCTCTTTGGTTTAGTGGGTACATGGCCCTTTCATCCCTCTCTCTTGGTTTAGTGGGTACATGGCCCTTTCATCCCTCTCTCTTGGTTTAGTGGGTACATGGCCCTTTCATCCCTCTCTCTTGGTTTAGTGGGTACATGGCCCTTTCATCCCTCTCTCTTGGTTTAGTGGGTACATGTCCCTTCATCCCTCTCTCTTGGTTTAGTGGGTACATGGCCCTTTCATCCCTCTCTCTTGGTTTAGTGGGTACATGGCCCTTTCATCCCTCTCTCTGGTTTAGTGGGTACATGGCCCTTTCATCCCTCTCTCTTGGTTTAGTGGGTACATGGCCCTTTCATCCCTCTCTT
>NW_027007507.1:5000-62500 GCF_036934945.1 Oncorhynchus masou masou | reverse complement strand
CTCCCCCTCTCTCCCCTTCTCCCCCTTCTCTCTATCCCCCTCTTCCCCCTTTCTCTCTATATCCCCCCTTCTCCCCCTCTCTCTCCTTTCCCCCCCTCTCCCCCTTCTCCCCCTCTCTCTCTATCCCCTTCTCCCCCTCCCCCTCTCTCTATCCCTCCTCTATGTGAGTCACTCATATGTATATACTGTACTCTATACCATCTACTGAATCTTGCCATCTTGATGTAATGTATCACTAGCCACTTTAAACAATGCCACTTTTATATGTTTACATACCTATACATTACTCATCTCATATGGATATACTGTCCTCTATACCATCTACTGCATCTTGCCTATGCCGTTCGGCCATCACTCATTCATGTATTTGTATGTACATATTCTTCATTCCTTTACACTTGTGTGTTTAAGGTAATTGTTGTGAAATTGTTAGGTTAGATTACTCGTTGGTTATTACTGCATGGTCGGAACTAGAAGCACAAGCATTTCGCTACACTCGCATTAACATCTGCTAACCATGTGTATGTGATCAATAACATCTGCTAACCATGTGTATGTGATCAATAACATCTGCTAACCATGGGTATGTGACCAATAACATCTGCTAACCATGGGTATGTGACCAATAACATCTGCTAACCATAAGTATGTGACCAATAAATCAAATCAAATCAAATTTATTTATATAGCCCTTCGTACATCAGCTGATATCTCAAAGTGCTGTACAGAAACCCAGCCTAAAACCCCAAACAGCAAGCAATGCAGGTGTAGAAGCACTTAACAGCTGCTAACCATGTATGTGTGACCAATAACATTTGATTTGATCTGTGTGTCTGCTGTGTACTGTTACTAGATGATGCCATTCTTACCTAAGGCAGTCTACCCTCTGATCAGCAGAGAACGGACATCAAGATGGTAGCGTGCAGTGTCGTATGTGTGAGTGTGAGAGAGAGTTTCTCTGTTTGTGTGTATGAGAGAGAGAGAAAGAGAGAGAGAGAGAGAGAGAGAGAGAGAGAGAGAGAGAGAGAGAGAGAGAGAGAGAGAGAAAGAGAGCATAGTATTCAGACAGAGTTTGCAGGCTGACTGATAGTTAGAAATCCCACTTCTCTTTGTGGCTTTGTGAAACTGTCCCCTCAGCTGTAAAGCACAGAGCAGAGTCACCCAGGGTTAGTGTCAGACAGTGACCACACTCAGACCCAGCAACATGGAGGCTAACGCCGTCCGTTTCATCTACAGCAGGAGGTGTAAAGGTAAAACACAGGCAACGGTGTGTGTGTGTACAGTTTTGTGTGTGTGTACAGTTTTGTGTGTGTATACAGTTTTGTGTGTGTGTGCTTGTGTGAATGTTGATAATTACTATTTTTTTATTTGCAAGTAAATACAGAACAGTATGAGGAAGGTTTAAAAGGTGAACAAGAAGAACATGAGCAGCAGAGGTAGAAACCCACAGGGACAACAATCCCATTTTTTAGAAAAGATAAATAAATCATTGGAGATTTACACAAAGAAGAAGGGAAACAGATGGTGAATAAGGGAGAAAGAAGTACAATAAATAATCACAATGAAAGGTCATAGGCGGAGCAGTTATTGGGATTAGGAGTTAAGTGGAATGTGTGTGTGTGTGTGTGTGTATGTGTGTGTGTGTGTGTGTGTGTGTGTGTATGTGTGCCCGCGTTATTTTTGAGGGGGTTCATTAAATCTTAAAGGCTTCTTGTCTGCGAATCATCTATGAGAGTGTGGCATTAGTCTGTCATCTGTCATCACTAATCCAGTTTATTATCATGCGTGTTTGTGTGTGTTGTCAAGACTTGAAACGCTGCCTTCACATTCACTCAGGATCTTCTGCTCTGCTTGGCATGGCCTCACGCTCTCTCTCTCTCTCTCCACACACACACATACATTCACATACACCAACACACACCTATCCATAACAGTACTGTGGGATAAAAGGTTGGTAGTTTAAAACATCATAATTCAATATGTCCACTGAGTGTGTCTACACTGAGAGGAAGCCATTCATTTGAGGCCAGACTTGAGTGTAGGGAGGAAGGGAGGGAGGGAGGTGGAGCGAGGGAGGGAGGGAGGTGGAGCGAGGGAGGAAGGGAGAGAGCGTGGAGCGAGGAGGGAGGGAGAGAGGTGGAGCGAGGGAGGGAGGGAGAGGGAGAGTGGAGCGAGGGAGAGGGAGGGAGGGAGAGGAGGGAGGGAGGTGGAGCGAGGGAGGTGGAGCGAGGAGAGAAGGAGAGAGGTGGTTGTGAGGGAGGGAGAGAGGGAGAGAGGTGGAGCGAGGGAGGGAGGGGGAGCAAGGGACGGAGGGAGGGAGGTGGAGCGAGGGAGGGAGAGAGGTGGAGCGAGGGAGGGAGGGAGGGAGGTGGAGCGAGGGAGGGAGGTTATTCATTCTCAGAATGTTGTCTTTGAAGGGTGCTGGTAATATAAAGTAGGAGTTTTTTGTGAGCCAATCACATGGTATACTCCAACTGATTGGCTAATAAAGTGTTTATTTATGATGATGTTGTAGATGATGATGATGATGATGTCCAGTGCACCCATAGCCACAAACTAGCCCTCTCCCTCTCCCAGTATGTCTGAAGATGTCTAACCCCCCCCCCCCCCCTCCTCTCTGTAGAGATCCGTGCCCAGCTGGTGGAGCAGTTGAAGTGTCTGGACCAGCAGTGTGAGCTGAGAGTGCAGCTGCTGCAGGACCTGCAGGACTTCTTCAGGAAGAAGGCGGAGGTCGAGATGGACTACAGTCGTAACCTGGAGAAACTGTCTGAGAGGTTCCTTACGAAGACACGTAGCACCAAGGACCACCAGCTCAAGTAAGACAGGCACACACACACACACGAATGACATGCACGAACGACATACACGCATTCACACACACACTCTACCACTTGTCTGTGCTGTAAATCCAACGTTGCATAAGCAGCTTCGGGAGACATGAGCTAACTGATAGCGTCTGGAGAGGGTTTGACTACAGACACACAGCGAGAGAGAGACCGACCTGAAGTCAAATGTCTACTGTTTGCTGATGATCTGGTGCTTCTGTCCCCAACCAAGGAGGACCGACAGCAGCACCTAGATCTTCTGCACAGATTCTGTCAGACCTGGGCCCTGACAGTATATCTCAGTAAGACAAAATAATGGTGTTCCAAAAAAGGTCCAGTTGCCAGGACCACAAATACAAATTCCATCTAGGCACTGTTACCCTAGAGCCCACTAAAACGATTACATAGCTCGGCCTAAACATCATCGCCACAGGTAACTTCCACAAAGCTGTGAATGATCTGAGAGACAAGGCAAGAAGGGCATTCTATGCCATTAAAAGGAACATAAAATTCAACATAACAATTAGGATCTGGCTAAAAATACTTGAATCAGTCATAGAGCCCATTGCCCTTTATGGTTGTGAGGTCTGGGGTCCGCTCACCAACCAAGACTTCACAAAATGGGACAAACACCAAATTGAGAATCTGCATGCAGAATTCTGTAAAAAAATCCTCTGCGTACACCGTAGAACACCAAATAGTGCATGCAGAGCAGAATTAGGCCGATACCCACTAATTATCAAAATCCAGAAAAGAGCTGTTAAATTCTACAACCACCTAAAAGGAAGCTATTCCCAAACCTTCCATAACAAAGCCTATAATCACCTAAAAGGAAGCTATTCCCAAACCTTCCAAAACAAAGCCATCACCTACAGAGAACCTGGAGAAGAGTCCCCTAAGCAAGCTGGTCCTGGGGCTCTGTTCACAAACACACCCCACAGAGCCTCAGGACAGCAATACAATTAGACCCAACCAAATCATGAGAAATCTAAAAGATAATTACTTGACACATTGGAAAGAATTAACAAAAGAACAGAGCTAACCAGAATGCTATTTGGCCCTAAACAGAGAGTACACAGTGGCAGAATACCTGACCACTGTGACTGACCAAACTTAAGGAAAGCTTTGACTATGTACAGACTCAGTGAGCATAGCCTTGCTATTGAGAAAGACTGCCGTAGACAGACCTGGCCCTCAAGAGAAGACAGGCTATGTGCTCACTGCCCACAAAAGGAGGTGGAAACTGAGCTGCACTTCCTGACCTCCTGCCCAATGTATGACCATATAGGAGACACATATTTCCCTCAGATTACACAGATCCACAAAGAATTTGAAAACAAATCCAATTTGGATAAACTCCCATATCTACTGGGGGAAATTCCACAGTGTGCCATCACAGCAGCAAGATGTGTGACCTGTTGCCACAAGAAAAGGGCAACCAGTGAAGAACGAACACCATTGTAAATTACAACCCATATTTATGCTTATCTATTTTCCCTTGTGTACTTTAACCATTTGTACATTGTTACAACACTGTATATATATATATATCCACATGTTTCTGTGTGTCCGTGTGTTCTGTTTGTGTGTGTCCGTGTGTGTTCATGTAATTTGACGTTTGTAATGTCTTTATTGTTTTGAAACTTCTGTATGTGTAATGTTTACTGCTAATTTTATTGTTTATTTCACTTTTGTATATTATCTACCTCACTTGCTTTGGCAATGTTTACACATGTTTCCCATGCCAATAAAGCCCCTTGAATTGAAATTGAGCCCCTCTCTGTCTGTCTGTCTGTCTGTCTGTCTGTCTGTCTGTCTGTCTGTCTGTCTGTCTGTCTGTCTGTCTGTCTGTCTGTCTCCCAACACTAACGTCGGCACTAATATTTACAAGGAACAACTTTGACTTGAAATTACAATCCCAATAAGCTGGTTCACTGTTGACACACTGTGTGTCCGTGTGTGTCCATGTTTCTGTGTGTGTCCGTGTGTGTCCATGTTTCTGTGTGTCCGTGTGTGTCCATGTTTCTGTGTGTCCGTGTGTGTTCATGTTTCTGTGTGTGTCCGTGTGTGTCCATGTTTCTGTGTGTCCGTGTGTGTTCATGTTTCTGTGTGTGTCCGTGTGTGTCCATGTTTCTGTGTGTGTCCGTGTGTGTCCATGTTTCTGTGTGTCCGTGTGTGTCCATGTTTCTGTGTGTGTCCGTGTGTGTTCATGTTTCTGTGTGTGTCCGTGTGTGTCCATGTTTCTGTGTGTGTTCTGTGTGTCCATGTATCTGTGTGTCCGTGTGTGTTCATGTTTCTGTGTGTGTCCGTGTGTGTCCATGTTTCTGTGTGTCCGTGTGTGTTCATGTTTCTGTGTGTGTCCGTGTGTGTTCATGTTTCTGTGTGTGTCCGTGTGTTCTGTTTGTGTGTGTCCGTGTGTGTTCATGTTTCTGTGTGTGTCCGTGTGTTCATGTTTCTGTGTGTGTCCGTGTATGTCCATGTTTCTGTGTGTCCGTGTGTTCATGTTTCTGTGTGTGTCCGTGTGTTCTGTTTGTGTCCGTGTGGGTACTTATGTTCCTTTGCCAACAGTGCCAGGTGGTGTTTTTGTGCTCTGAATACTCTGTGGAGTCTTGCAGTGTGTAACCTTGCCCATAAACAAGGACACACACAAACACACAGCAGAGTGATTATCTTTCCCAGCGTTACGCCTGGTTCTGTAATTCCTCCTGTGGAGTGAGAGGAGAGGGGAGGAGAGGAGATGGGTGGAGAGGGGTGGAGAGGGGAGGAGATGGGTGGAGAGGAGAGGGGTGGAGAGGAGATGGGTGGAGAGGAGATGGCTGGAGAGGTGAGGAGAGGGGTAGAGACAAGAGGGGGAGGAGAGTAGAGGGGAGGAGAGGGGTGGAGAGGAGAGAGGGAGGAGAGGAGTGTAGAGGGAGGAGATGGGTCGGAGAGGAGAGGGGTGGAGAGGAGATGGGTGGAGAGGAGATGGCTGGAGAGGTGAGGAGGGGGTAGAGACAAGAGGGAGAGTAGAGGGGAGGAGAGGAGGAGAGAGGGGAGGGAGAGGGGTGGAGAGGGGGGAGGAGGAGATGGGTGGAGAGGGGTGGAGAGGGGAGGAGATGGGTGGAGAGGAGAGGGGTGGAGAGGAGATGGGTGGAGGAGAGGAGATGGGTGGAGAGGGGTGGAGAGGAGATGGGTGGAGAGGGGGGTGGAGAGGGGAGGAGAGGAGATGGGTGGAGAGGGAGGAGAGGAGATGGGTGGAGAGGGGTGGAGAGGGGAGGAGATGGGTGGAGAGGAGAGGGGTGGAGAGGAGAAGGGTGGAGAGGAGATGGGTGTAGAGGGGTGGAGTGGAGATGGGTGGAGAGGAGATGGCTGGAGGAGAGGAGAGGGGTGGAGACAAGGGGAGAGTAGGGGGAGGAGAGGAGAGTAGAGGGGAGGAGAGGGGTGGAGAGGGAGGGGAGGAGAGGAGAGTAGAGGGGAGGTGATGGGTGGAGAGGGGTGGAGAGGGGGAGGAGATGGGTGGAGAGAAGGGTGGAGGGGAGATGGGTGGAGAGGAGATGGGTGTAGGGAGAGGAGTGGAGGGGGTGGAGAGGAGATGGCTGGAGAGGTGAGGAGAGGGGTAGAGACAAGAGGAGAGTAGAGGGGAGGGAGAGGAGAGTAGAGGGGAGAGAGGGGTGGAGAGGGGGGAGGAGAGGAGAGTAGAGGGGAGGGGAGGAGAGGGTCGGAGAGGGAGGGGCGGAGAGGAGATGGGTGGTGAGGGAGAGGGGTGGAGAGGAGAAGAGGGGAGAAGAGGGGTAGAGAAAAGAGGGGAGGAGAGGAGAGTAGAGGGGAAGAGAGGGGTGGAGAGGAGAGGGGTGGGGTGGAGAGGGATGAGTGTAGAGGAGATGGGTGGAGAGGGAGTGGGGAGGAGGGGGTGGAGAGGGGAGGAGAGGGTTGGAGAGGAGAGGAGAGGGGAGGAGAGGGTTGGAGAGGAGAGGGTGAGGGGGAGGAGAGGGTTGGAGAGGAGAGGGGTGGAGAGGGAGAGAGGAGAGGGTGGAGAGGAGAGGGGAGAGGGGCTAGAGAGGGGTGGAGAGGGGAGGAGAGGAGAGGAGAGGAGAGGAGAGGGGAGGGAGGAGAGGAGAGGGAGAGGGGAGGAGAGGAGAGGAGGGGGGAGTTGGAGAGGGGAGGAGGGGAGGAGAGGGGAGGAGGGGAGGAGAGGAGAGGAGAGGAGAGGGGGGAGGAGGGAGGGGGGGAGGAGAGGGAGAGGAGATGGCTGGAGAGGAGAGGGGTAGAGACAAGAGGGGAGGAGAGGAGAGTAGAGGGAGGAGGGGTGGAGAGGGGGAGGGGAGGAGGGAGGGGAGTAGAGGGTCGGAGAGGAGAGGGGTGGAGAGGAGATGGAGGAGAGGAGGGGGAGATGAGGAGAAGAGGGGGAGGAAGAGGGCTAGAGAGGGGAGGAGAGGGAGGAGAGGGGAGAGAGGGTGGGAGAGGAGAGGAGAGGAGAGGGAGGAGAGGGAGGGAGGAGGAGAGGGGAGGAGGGAGAGAGGAGGATAGGAGATGGCTGGGAGGAGGGAGGAGAGGGAGACAGGGGTGGAGGGGAGGAGAGGAGAGGGAGAGGGGAGGGGGAGGTGGAGAGGTTGGAGTAGAGGGGGAGGAGAGGGGGTGGAGAGGGGAGGGGAGGAGAGGAGAGTAGAGGGTCGGAGAGGAGAGGGTGGAGAGGAGATGGGTGGTGAGGGAGAGGGGGAGATGAGAGAAGAGGGGAGAAGGGTTGAAAGAGGGAGGAGAGGGGGAGAAGGGGTAGAGAAAAAGAGGGGAGGAGGAGAGGGGAGGAGATGGGGGTGGAGAGGAGGGGAGGAGGGGGGTTGGAGAGGAGAGGGTTGGAGAGGAGGGAGGAGAGGGGGGAGAGGGTTGGAGAGGAGAGGGGTGGAGAGGGGGAGAGGGTTGGAGAGGAGGGAGGAGGGAGAGGGTGGAGAGGAGAGGGGGAGAGGGCTAGAGGGGTGGAGAGGGGAGGAGAGGAGGGAGAGGAGAGGGGAGGAGAGGAGAGGGCTAGGAGAGGGGGTGGAGAGGGAGGAGAGGAGAGTAGAGGGGTGGAGAGGGAGGGAGGAGAGAGAGAGAGAGGGTCGGAGAGAGGGGTGGGAGGGAGATGGGTGGTGAGGGGAGAGGGGTGGAGATGAGAGGAGAGGGAGAAGAGGGGGTAGAGAAAAGAGGGGAGGAGAGGGAGGTAGAGGGGAAGGAGGGGTGGAGAGAGGAGAGGAGAGGGGAGGGGAGGGAGGGGAGAGGGAGGAGGAGGAGAGGAGAGAGGGGGAGGAGAGGAGAGGGGGAGGATGGGAGATGGCTGGAGAGGGGAGGAGAGGGGTAGAGACAAGAGGGAGGAGGAGAGTAGAGGGGAGGAGAGGGGGTGGAGAGGAGAGGGGAGGGGAGGAGAGGGGGTGGAGAGGGAGGGGGAGGAGAGGGAGAGGAGAGGGGTCGGAGAGGAGGGAGGGGGTGGAGAGGAGATGGGTGGTGAGGAGAGGGGTGGAGATGAGAGAAGAGGGGAGAAGAGGGGTAGAGAAAAGGGGAGGAGAGGAGAGAGAGGGAGGGGGGTAGAGAAAAGGGAGGAGAGGGAGAGGAGAGGGAAGAGAGGGGTGGAGGGAGAGGGTGGGGTGGAGAGGAGATAGGTGTAGGAGATGGGTGGAGGAGAGTGGGGAGGGAGGGGTGGAGAGGGGAGGGAGGAGAGGGAGAGGAGAGGGGAGGGGGAGAGGAGAGGTTGGAGAGGGAGGGGGGTGGAGAGGGGAGAGAGGGAGGGGAGAGGAGAGGGGTGGAGGGAGGAGGGTGGAGGGGAGGCTAGGAGGGGTGGAGGAGGAGGAGGGGAGGGAGGGAGAGGGGTGGAGAGGGAGGGAGGAGGAGAGGAGAGGGGGAGTTGGAAGGAGGGAGGAGGGGGAGAGGAGAGGGAGGGAGAGGAGAGGAGAGGAGAGAGGGAGGAGGGAGGGAGGAGAGGGAGGAGGGAGAGGGGAGGAGGGGGAGGAGAGGAAATAGGGGAGGGAGAGGGGTGTAATACCAGGTAATCAACACTGATATGACAGGGGAAGAACATTCTGATTAAACAGGGAGGACAGTCAATGGTTAGGGAAGGAAGATTGGAGAGGAGGGGAGGGGGAGGAGAGGGAGAGGGGAGGAGTGGAGATGGCTGGAGTGGTGTGTGGGTGTGGGTGAACAGAGGGGAGGAGAAGTGTGGGGAGGAGTGGGGTGGAGTGGGGGTGGAGTGTGTGTAGGGGAGGAGTGTGGTGGAGTGGGAGTGGAGGGAGTCTCAGCTGGGGTCACCAAAGATGGGTGCCTCTGTCAGATCCTCTTCCTGTCTTAACCCATAATCCCCTGCTGTAATGTGTGACCATAGTACTCCTGCAACAAGAGATTTTGGACAGGAGAGGAGGGAGAGGGAGGAGAGGAACTCCTTTGTGGGCAACTCTTCTGGGACGCCAGTGTGCAGGGATTGGCTGGGGATACGACGTGGCTGGCTGGTGGTATATTGGTATATACAAGAGGGGAGGAGAAATTGGTTCAGTTATGGTTTATAAATAATTTGTCTGGAGGGAGGGGAGAATATTGAAGCCTATATTTGTATGTAAATTAGTTTATATGGGAGATGAGAAGAAGAAGAGGGAGAAGGGTGAGAAATAAAAAATTGGGAACGTTTCCTATATCTAGTTTCTGCAGGGAGGAATTTTTCTGGAAGAGAGGGGTGGATGGAGACTGTTAGGGCTACTAGGAGTAAGAGGAGATGGGTGGAGATACTGGGGAGGAGACAGTGGAGATCAGAATAGGAGCACTAACAGTAGAGGAGTAATACTAGGAACTTGGACAGGAGATCAGTAACATGACCACTAACAGTAGGATCAGTAATACTAGCACTAACAGTACCATCAGTAATACTAGCACTAGAGAGGGGTGGATCAGTAATACTGACACTAACAGTACCATCAGGGATACTAGCACTAACAGTACCATCAGTAATACTAGACTAACAGTACCATCAGGATGACCACTAACAGTACCATCAGTAATACTAGCACTAACAGTACCATCAGGGGTAATACTAGCACTAACAGTACCATCAGTAATACTAGCACTAACAGTACCATCAGTAATACTGGACACTAACAGTACTGGTCAGGAATACTGGAGCACTAACAGAAGATCAGTAATACTAGTACTCAAAAGAGGGGAGGAGAGGAGAGTAGAGGGGGAAGGGGGTGGAGTAATACTAGACTAAGAGGGGAGGGAGTAATATGGAGGAGAACAGGGACCATCAGTAATATGACCACTAACAGTACCATCAGGATACTAACACTAACAGTACCATCAGTAATACTGACACTAACAGAGTAGGAGAGTAATACTGACACTAACAGTACCATCAGGGAATACTAACACTAACAGTACCATCAGGGGTGGATAGGGGGACACTAACAGTACCATCAGTAATACTGACAGGGGGACAGTACCATCAGGTAATAGGAGACAGTGTAGAGGAGATGGGTGGAGAGGGGTGACAGGAGAGGGAGGATCAGGGTACTAAGACTAACAGGACCATCAGGGAGGAGGGTTGGACTGGAGAGGGGTGGAGAGGGAATACTAGCACTAACAGTACCATCAGGAATACTTGCAGTAGAGGGGTGGAGATCAGGAAGGGTTGGAGATGAGAAAGAGGGGAGTAATACTAGAAAAGAGGGGGAGAGTAATACTAGCAGGGGAAGAGTACCATGGGAGTAGGAGAGGTGGGGTGGAGTAACATCAGTGTAGAGGAGATGGGTGGAGAGGGGTGGAGAGGAGATAGGAGAGGGTTGGAGAGGAGGAGGAGAGGGGGAGAGGGTTGGATCAGAGAGGGGTGGAGTAGGGGAGGGACAGGGTTGGATCAGGAGAGGGGTGGAGAGGAATGGAGAGGGCTCAGTAGAGGGGGGTGGAGAGGGGAGGAGAGGACAGGGAGGAGAGGAGGGGAGGAGCAGGGTTGGAGAGGAGATGGGAGGAGAGGGGGGTTGGAGGAGAGAGGAGAGTGGAGGAGAGGGGAGGAGAGGAGTAGGAGATTGGAGGAGAGGAGAGGGTGGAGAGGAGTAGGGAGGAGAGGAGAGGAGTAGAGGGTTGGAGAGGAGGGAGGACTAGGAGGAGAGGGGAGGAGAGGAGGGTTGGAGAGGAGAGGAGAGAGGGTGGAGAGGGGAGGGAGAGGGGAGGAGAGGAGCAGAGGGGTACTAGAGGGAGGAGGAGGAGCAGGTTGGAGGGGGAGGGAGTAGGAGACTAGAGAGGGGTGGAGAGGGGGAGGGGAGGAGAGGAGAGGGTTAGAGAGGGGTGGAGAGGGGAGGAGGGAGGGAGAGGGCTTGAGAGGGGTGGAGAGGAGAGGAGAGGGAGGAGAGGGTTGGAGGGGGAGGAGAGTTGGAGTGGGGAGGAGAGGGAGAGGGGAGGGGTTGGAGAGGGGATGAGAGGGTTGGAGAGGGAGGAGAGGGTTGGAGAGGGGAGGAGAGGGTTGGAGTGGGGGAGGAGAGGAGAGGGTTGGAGGGGAGGAGAGGGTTGGAGAGGGAGGAGAGGGGTTGGAGGGGGAGGAGAGGAGAGGGAGGGAGAGGGGAGGAGAGGGTTGGAGAGGGGAGGAGAGGGTTGGAGAGGGGAGGAGAGGGTTGGAGAGGGGAGGAGAGAGGGTTGGAGAGGGTTGGAGAGGAGAGGGGAGGGAGAGGGTTGGAGAGGGGAGGAGAGGGGGAGGAGGGGAGGAGAGGGTTGGAGAGGGAGAGGAGAGGGGAGGAGAGGGTTGGAGAGGGGAGGAGGGGAGAGGAGAGGGGGTGGAGAGGGGGAGGGGGAGGGAGACTAGAGTAGAGGGTCGGAGAGGGTCGGAGAGGAGAGGGGTGGAGGAGGAGATGGGTGGTGAGGAGAGGGGTGGAGAGGAGGGGAGGAGAGGGTTGGAGAGGGAGAGGAGAGGGGAGGGTTGGAGAGGAGAGGGGGTGGAGAGGGGAGGAGAGGGTTGGAGAGGACAGGAGAGGGGTGGAGAGGAGAGGGAGAGGGCTAGAGAGGGGGTGGAGAGGGGAGGAGAGGAGAGTACCAGGGAGAGGGGGAGGAGTAGGGGAGGAGACAGAGGGAGATACTAGAGGGGAGCAGGGAGAGGGAGGGAGAGGGGGAGGGAGGAGGGGGGGAGGGAGGAGAGGGAGAGGAGATGGCTGGAGAGGTGAGGAGAGGGAGTAGAGACAAGAGGGGAGGAGAGGAGAGTAGAGGGGAGGAGAGGGTGGAGAGGGAGGAGAGTAGAGGGGAGGAGAGGGGTACCAGGGGAGGGAGGAGAGTAGAGGGTCGGGAGAGGGTCGGAGAGGAGAGGGGTGGAGAGGAGATGGGTGGTGAGGAGAGGGGTGGAGATGAGAGAAGAGGGGAGAAGAGGGGTAGAGAAAAGAGGGGAGGAGAGTAGAGTAGAGGGGAAGAGAGGGGTGGAGAGGGAGAGGGAGGAGGAGAGGAGAGGGGGAGGAGAGGAGAGGGAGGGATAGGGAGGAGTGGAGAGGGGGTTGAGAGGAGATGGCTGGAGAGGTGAGGAGAGGGGGTAGAGACAAGAGGGGAGGAGAGGAGAGTAGAGGGGAGGAGAGAGGGTGGAGACTAGAGTAGAGGGGAGGAGAGGGTGTAGAGGGGAGGGAGGAGAGGAGAGTAGAGGGTCGGAGAGGGTCGGAGAGGAGAGGGGTGGAGAGGAGAGGGGGAGGGAGAGGGGAGGAGAGGGGAGGAGAGGAGATGGCTGGAGAGGTGAGGAGAGGGGTAGAGACAAGAGGGGAGGAGAGGAGAGTAGAGGGGAGGAGAGGGGTGGAGAGGGGAGCAGGAGAGTAAGGGGGAGGAGAGAGGGAGGAGTGGAGAGGGGTTGATCAGGAGATGGCTGGAGAGGTGAGGAGAGGGGGTAGAGACAAGAGGGGAGGAGAGGAGAGTAGAGGGGGAGGAGAGGGGTGGAGAGGAGAGTAGAGGGGAGGAGAGGGGGTGGAGAGGGGAGGGGGACAGTAGAGGAGTAGAGGGTACTAGTGGGTCGGAGAGGAGAGGGGTGGAGAGGAGATGGGTGGTGATGAGAGAAGAGGGAGAAGAGGGGTAGAGAAAAGAGGGGAGGAGAGGAGAGTAGAGGGGGAAGAGAGGGGTGGAGAGGAGAGGGGTGGGGTGGAGAGGAGATGAGTGTAGTAGGAGATGGGGTGGAGAGGGGGTGGAGAGAGAGGGGAGGAGAGGGTTGGAGAGGAGAGGAGAGGGGGAGAGGGTTGGAGAGGAGAGGGGGTGGAGAGGGGAGGGAGAGGGTTGGAGAGGAGAGGGTTGGAGAGGAGAGGGGTGGAGAGGAGATTAGAGTAACATGGTAGTTAACCCACTGTTTCAGTCCCGAACAACTGCTTTTTTTTTTCAATGACGGGG
This sequence comes from Oncorhynchus masou masou, assembly GCF_036934945.1. Taxonomy (NCBI): domain Eukaryota; kingdom Metazoa; phylum Chordata; class Actinopteri; order Salmoniformes; family Salmonidae; genus Oncorhynchus; species Oncorhynchus masou. The sequence goes on along the minus strand of NW_027007507.1, from coordinate 49,349 downwards.
AGGAGAACAGTGGGTTAACTGCTTGTTCAGGGGTAGAACAACAGATTTTTACCTTGTCAGCTCGGGGATTCGAGAGGAACCTTTCGTTTCCTAGTCCAACGCTCTAACCACTTGGCTACCTGCCTCCCCACCCCGCTGTTCTTCCCATAATATGGACTTTGTTCTTTCCCAAATAGGGCTAGGGTGAATACCACCCTACCTTGTCACAACGCAACTGATTGGCTCAAACACATTAAGAAGGAAAGAAATTCCACTTTTAACAAGGCCCACCTAGAGGAAATGCATTCCAGCTGACAAGCTGTTTGAGAAAATGGAAAGGGGTCATCATGAAAAATGGTGGCTACTTTTAAGAATATTGAGGGACACTTTTTTGTTCTTAAACACCTTGTCCAAACACACACACACACACACAGAGGGACACACACAGAGGGGACACACACACAGAGGACACACACACACAGAGGGGGTGGAGACACAGGGAGAGGAGAGGGCACACAGGGGGGGACAGGGGGAGGAGACACACACACAGGGGAGGAGAGGGAGAGGGGGGAGAGGGTTGGAGAGGGAGAGGAGAGGGTCCTCTCTTCTCTCCCCTCCTCTTCTCTCCCTCCCCTCCTCTTCTCTCCCCTCCTCTTCTCTCCCCTAGAGAGGGCTGAGAGGGGAGGGAGAGAGGGCCTGGGAGTGGGGAGGGAGAGGGAGAGGGGAGGAGGAGGGTCTCCCTCCTCTTCTCTCCCCTCCTGGACTCTCCCCTCCTCTTCTCTCCTCCTCTTCTCTCTTCCTCTTCTCTCCCCCTCCCTTTCTCTCCCCTCCTGGAGAGGGGGAGGAGAGGGTCTGGAGAGGGGAGGAGAGGGTTGGAGAGGGAGGGAGAGGGTTGAGAGGGGAGGAGAGGGTTGGAGAGGAGAGGGAGGGGAGGAGAGGGTTGGAGAGGGAGGAGAGGGTTGGAGAGGAGGGGAGAGGGAGGGAGAGGGTTGAGAGGGGAGGAGAGGGTTGGAGAGGGGGAGGAGAGGGTCTGGAGAGGGGAGGGAGAGGAGAGGGGAGGAGAGGGTTGGAGAGGGGGAGGAGAGGGTTGGAGAGGAGAGGGGAGGGAGGAGAGGAGTTGGAGAGGGAGGGAGAGGGGGAGGAGAGGGTTCTCCCCTCCTCTTCTCTCCCCTGGAGAGGGGAGGAGAGGGTCTGAGAGGGGAGGAGAGGGGAGGGAGAGGGTTGAGAGGAGAGGGTCTGGGAGGAGAGGGTTGAGAGGAGAGGGGTAGGGGAGGAGAGAGTTCGAGGAGAGGAGAGGGGTTGGAGGGGAGGGGAGGAGAGGGGAGAGGAGAGGATTGAGAGGGGAGGAGAGGAGAGGGAGAGGAGAGGGGTTGGAGAGGGAGGAGAGGAGAGGGTTGAGAGGGGGAGGGGAGGAGAGGAGAGGAGAGGAGAGAGGAGAGGGAGAGGGGTTGGAGAGGGGAGGGGAGGAGAGGAGAGGGAGAGGAGAGGGTTGGAGAGGGGAGGAGAGGGGGAGGAGAGGGAGAGGGGAGGAGAGGGTGGGAGAGGGGAGGGGAGGGAGAGGAGAGGAGAGGAGAGGGTTGGAGAGGGGAGGGAGAGGAGAGGGGAGGGAGGAGGGCGGAGAGGGGGAGGGGAGGAGAGGAGGGAGAGGGAGAGGAGGGAGAGGAGAGGGGAGGGAGAGGAGAGGGGAGGGGAGGGAGAGGGAGAGGAGAGGGGAGGAGAGGAGAGAGGAGAGGGAGGAGAGGAGAGGAGAGAGGAGAGGGGAGGGGAGAGGAGAGGAGAGGAGAGGGGAGGAGAGGAGAGGAGAGGGAGGGAGAGGAGAGGAGAGAGAGAGAGAGAGGGGGAGGGAGAGGGAGAGGAGAGGAGAGAGGAGAGGGTCTGGAGAGGGTGGACTTCCAGAGGAGAGGGAGGGAGGAGATGGGAGGAGAGGAGAGGAGAGGGAGAGGGTTCCTCTCTGGAGAGGGGGAGGAGAGGGTTGGAGAGGGGAGGAGAGGGTTGGAGAGGGGAGGAGAGGGTTGGAGAGGGGAGGAGGGGTTGGAGAGGGTTGGAGAGGGTTGAGAGGGTTGGAGAGGGAGGGGAGGGAGGGTTGAGAGGGAGGAGAGGGTTGGAGGGGGAGGAGAGGAGGGTTAGGAGGGAGGAGAGAGTTGGAGAGGAGAGGGAGTGGAGAGGAGAGGGGGGGGAGGAGAGGGTTGGAGAGGGGAGGAGAGGGTTGGAGAGGAGAGGAGAGGAATAGTCCTGCGGGGCTTTTAATAATACCAGTAATCAACACTGATATGACAGGAAGAACATTCTGATTAAACAGAGACACAGTCAATGGTTAGAAGGAAGATTGAGGCTCGCTGTCAACGCTGTGTGTGTTTGTGTGTGTGTGTGTGTGTGTGTGTGTGTGTGTGTGTGTGTGTGTGTGTGTGTGTGTGTGTGTCTCGTGCCGTCCGTCACCAAAGCATCTTGCCTCTGTCAGATCCTCTTCCTGTCTTAACCCATAATCCCCTGCTGTAATGTGTGACCATAGTACTCCTGCAACACGTTCTATTTTACAGCGAAGGCTTCGGCAGAAGCTAACTCCTTTGTGGGCAACTCTTTCGTCCACGCCAGTGTGCATGCGATTGGCTGGGGAACGACGGCTGGCTGGTGGTATATTGTATATATAACCTACAGAAATTGGTTCAGTTATGGTTTATAAATAATTTGTTCGTATGGGCAGAATATTGAAGCCTATATTTGTATGTAAATTAGTTTATATGGTTAAAGGCCGACGTTTGTTCACTTAAATAAAAAATTGTAACGTTTCCTATATCTAGTTTCTGCAATGAATTTTTCTGTTAAATAAGTTGCTGATGGTACTGTTAGTGCTACTAGCAGTAACAGTACCATCAGTAATACTAGCACTAACAGTACCATCAGTAATACTAGCACTAACAGTACCATCAGTAATACTAGCACTAACAGTACCATCAGTAATACTAGCACTAACAGTACCATCAGTAATACTAGCACTAACAGTACCATCAGTAATACTGACACTAACAGTACCATCAGTAATACTAGCACTAACAGTACCATCAGTAATACTAGCACTAACAGTACCATCAGTAATACTAGCACTAACAGTACCATCAGTAATACTAGTAGTAACAGTACCATCAGTAATACTAGCACTAACAGTACCATCAGTAATACTAGCACTAACAGTACCATCAGTAATACTAGCACTAACAGTACCATCAGTAATACTAGTAGTAACAGTACCATCAGTAATACTAGCACTAATGGTACCATCAGTAATACTGACACTAACAGTAACATCAGTAATACTGACACTAACAGTACCATCAGTAATACTGACACTAACAGTACCATCAGTAATACTGACACTAACAGTACCATCAGTAATACTAGCACTAACAGTACCATCAGTAATACTTACACTAACAGTACCATCAGTAATACTAGCACTAACAGTACCATCAGTAATACTAACACTAACAGTACCATCAGTAATACTAGGACAAACAGTACCATCAGTAATACTGACACTAACAGTACCATCAGTAATACTAGCACTAACAGTACCATCAGTAATACTAGCACTAACAGTACCATCAGTAATACTGACACTAACAGTACCATCAGTAATACTGACACTAACAGTACCATCAGTAATACTAACACTAACAGTACCATCAGTAATACTGACACTAACAGTACCATCAGTAATACTAGTAGTAACAGTAACATCAGTAATACTAGCAGTAGCAGTACTAGGAGTAATACTAGTGGTAACAGTGCTAGGAGTAATAGTAGTAGTGACAGTACTAGAAGTAATACTATCAGTAACCTTACTATCAGTAATACTAGTACTAACAGTACCATCAGTAATACTAGCACTAACAGTACCATCAGTAATACTAGCACTAACAGTACCATCAGTAATACTAGCACTAACAGTACCATCAGTAATACTAGCACTAACAGTACCATCAGTAATACTAGCACTAATGGTACCATCAGTAATACTAGTACTAACAGTACCATCAGTAATACTAGCACTAATGGTACCATCAGTAATACTAGTAGTAACAATACCATCAGTAATACTAGTAGTAACAGTACCATCAGTAATACTAGCAGAAACAGTACTGGGGGTTATACTAGCAGAAACAGTACTGGGGGTTATACTAGCAGTCACATAAGTAATACTGTCAGTAATCTTACTATCAGTAATACTAGTTGTAACAGTACTAGGAGTAATACTAGTTGTAACAGTACTAGGAGTAATACTAGTTGTAACAGTACTAGGAGTAATACTAGTTGTAACAGTACTGTAAGTAATGCTATCAGTAACCTTACTCTCAGTAATTCCAGTACTCGGAGTAATTCTAGTGGTAACAGTGCCATAAGTAATAGTATTAGGAGTAACATGGTAGTTAACCCACTGTTTCAGTCCCGAACAACTGCTTTTTTTCAATGACGGCCTCAGAACAGTGGGTTAACTGCTTGTTCAGGGGTAGAACAACAGATTTTTACCTTGTCAGCTCGGGGATTCGATCTTGCAACCTTTCGTTTCCTAGTCCAACGCTCTAACCACTTGGCTACCTGCCTCCCCACCCCGCTGTTCTTCCCATAATATGGACTTTGTCTTTTCCCAAATAGGGCTATCTTCTGAATACCACCCCTACCTTGTCACAACGCAACTGATTGGCTCAAACACATTAAGAAGGAAAGAAATTCCACTTTTAACAAGGCCCACCTGTTAATTGAAATGCATTCCAGCTGACTACCTCATGAAGCTGTTTGAGAAAATGTGCAAAGCTGTCATCAAGGAAAATGGTGGCTACTTTTAAGAATATTGTTTCACACTTTTTTGTTCTTAAACACCTTGTCCAAACTTTTGACTGGTACTGTACACACACACACACACACACACACACACACACACACACACACACACACACACACACACACACACACACACACACACACACACACACACACACACACACACACACACACACACACACACACACACACACACACAGACGAGAGAAACACGTGGGCTAATGCCAATTGCCTTTTGGAAGGCCTCATTTTGTAAATAAAAATTTGTTCTTAATTGACTTGCCTTGTTAAATAAATAATAATATGAATAAAAGTTGAGTTGACTGTGTGGACATGGAGACATCTGAAGACATCTGCTGTTTGTCCTCAGTGAAAAGAAGCTTGTTTGACTGACTGGAATAGAGTGACACAGCTACACAACTATTCTCCTATCTTCTCCCCCTTCCTCTTCTCCTATATTCTCTCCCTCTTCTCTCCCTCTTCTCTCCTCTCCCCCCCCTCCTCTCCTCTTCTCCTATATTCTCCCTCCTATTCTCTCCTCTCCTCTTCTCCCCTCCTCTTCTCTCTCCCCCTCCTCCTCCTCTACCTCTCCCTCCTCTATTCTCTCCTCGCCTCTTCTATTCTCCCCTCTTCTCTCTCCTCTTCTCTCCCCCTCTTCTCTCCTCCCCCTCCTCTCCCCTCTCCTTCTCCTCTCCTCTTCTCTCCTCTTCTCTCCCCTCCTATTCTCTCCTCTCCTCTTCTCTCCCCTCCTTCTCTCCCCTCCTATTCTCTCCCTCCTCTTCTCTCCCCTCCTCTTCTCCTCTCCCCCTCCCTTCTCTCCCCTCCTATTCTCTCCCCTCCTCTTCTCTCCTCCTATTCTCTCCTCTCCTCTTTTCACCCCTCCTCTTCTCTCTCCTCTTCTCTCCCCTCCTATTCTCTCCCCTCCTCTACTCTCCCCTCCTCTCCTCTTCTCTCCTCTTCTCCCCCCTCCTATTCTCTCCCTCTCCTCTTTCTCTCCTCTTCTCTCCCCTCCTATTCTCTCCTCTCCTCTTTTCACCCCTCCTCTTCTCTCCCCTCCTCTTCTCTCCCCTCCTCTTCTCTCCCCTCCTCTACTCTCCCCTCCTCTTCTCTCCCCTCCTCTTCTCTCCTCTCCTCTTCTCTCCCCCTCCTCTACTCTCCCTCCTATTCTCTCCCCTCCTATTCTCTCCCCCTCTTCTCTCCTCTCCTCCTCTCCCCTCCTCTCCTTTTCTCTCCTCTTCTCTCCCCTCCTCTTCTCTCCCCTCCTATTCTCTCCCCCTCCTCTTTCACCCCCCTCCTCTTCTCTCCTCTCCTCTTCTCTCCCTCCTATTCTCTCCCCTCCCCTCTCCCCTCCTCTTCTCTCCTCTCCTCCCTCTCCCCTCCTCTCCTTTTCTCTCCTCTTCTCTCCCCTCCTATTCTCTCCCCTCCTCTTCTCTCCCCTCCTCTACTCTCCCCTCCTCTTCTCTCCCCTCCTCTACTCCCCCTCCTCTTCTCCCCTCCTATTCTCTCCTCCCTCTTCTCTCCCTCCCTCTACTCTCCCCTCCTATTCTCTCCCCCTCCTATTCTCTCCCCCTCTTCTCTCTCCTCTCCTCCTCTCCCCCTCCTCTCCTTTCTCTCCTCTTCTCTCCCCTCCTATTCTCTCCTCTCTCCTCTCCTTCACCCCTCCTCTACTCTCCCTCCTATTCTCTCCCTCCTCTTCTCTCCTCTCCTCTTCTCTCCCCTCCTCTTCTCTCCCCTCCTCTTCTCTCCTCCTATTCTCTCCTCCTCCCTTTTCACCCCTCCCTCTACTCTCCCCTCCTTTCTCTCCCCTCCTATTCTCTCTCCCTCTCCTCTTCTCTCCCCTCCTCTACTCTCCCTCCTATTCTCTCCCCCTCCTCTTCTCTCCTCTCCTCTTCTCTCCCCTCCTCTTCTCTCCCTCCTCTTCTCTCCCTCCTCTTCTCTCCCCCTCCTCTTTCTCTCTCCCCTCTCTCTCCCCCTCCTCTTCTCTCCTCCTCCCTCCTCTCCTCTCCTCTCCTCTCCTTCTCTCCCCTCCTCTTCTCTCCCCTCCTCTTCTCTCCCCCTCCTATTCTCTCCTCTCCTCTTTCACCCCTCCTCTACTCTCCCCTCCTCTTCTCTCCCTCCTATTCTCTCCTCTCCTATTCTCTCCCCTCCTCTACTCTCCCCTCCTATTCTCTCCCCTCCTCTTCTCCCCCCTCCTCTCTCCCCTCCTATTCTCTCCTCCCTCTTTCACCCCCCTCCTCTACTCTCCTCTCCCTCCCTCTTCTCTCCCTCCTCTTCTCTCTCCCCTCCTCTTCTCTCCCCTCCTCTTCTCTCCCCTCCTATTCTCTCCCTCTCCTCTTTTCACCCCTCCTCTACTCTCCCCTCCCTCTACTCTCCCCTCCTCTTCTCTCCTCTCCCCTCTTCCTCTCCCCTCCTCTACTCTCCCCTCCCTCTACTCTCCCCTCCTCTTCTCTCTCCTCTCCTCTTCTCTCCCCTCCTCTACTCTCCCCTCCTATTCTCTCCTCGCCTCTTCTCTCCTCTCCGCTTCTCTCCCCTCCTCCTCTCCCTCCTCTTCTCTCCCTCCTCTTCTCTCCTCTCCTCTTTTCACCCCTCCCCTCTACTCTCCCCTCCTCCTCTCCCCTCCTCTTCTCCTCTCCCTCTTCTCTCCCTCCTTTCTCTCCCCTCCTCTTCTCTCCCCCTCCTATTCTCTCCTCTCCTCTTTTCACCCCTCCTCTACTCTCCCTCCTCTACTCTCCCCTCCCTCTCTCTCCTCTCCTCTTCTCTCTCCTCCTACTCTCCTCCTCCTCTACTCTCCCCTCCTCTTCTCTCCCCTCCTCTTCTCTCCCCTCCTCTTCTCTCCCCTCCTCTTCTCTCCTCTTCTCTCCCCTCCTCTTCTCTCCTCTCCCTTCTCTCCCCTCCTCTTCTCTCTCCTCTTCTCTCCCCTCCTCTTCTCTCCCCTCCTCTTCTCCCCTCCTCTTCTCTCCTCTCCTCTTCTCTCCTCTCCTCTTCTCTCCTCGCCTCTTTTCTTCTCTTCTCTTCTGCTTTTCTCCTTTCTTTCTCTTTGACGTTTTTCCTTTTTCCTTTCGCTTCCTCTTTTTTTGCTCTTTTCATCAAGTCAAGTTCCAGTTCGTCAGGCTGATATTTTCATCAAGTCAAGTTCCAGTTCGTCAGGCTGATATTTTCATCAAGTCAAGTTCCAGTTCGTCAGGCTGATATTTTCATCAAGCCAAGTTCCAGTTCGTCAGGCTGATATTTTCATCAAGCCAAGTTCCAGTTCGTCAGGCTGATATTTTCATCAAGCCAAGTTCCAGTTCGTCAGGCTGATATTTTCATCAAGCCAAGTTCCAGTTTGTCAGGCTGATATTTTCATCTAACCAAGTTCCAGTTCGTCAGGCTGATATTTTCATCAAGCCAAGCTCCAGTTCGTCAGGCTGATATTTTCATTTAGCCAAGCTCCAGTTCGTCAGGCTGATATTTTCATCAAGCCAAGTTCCAGTTCGTCAGGCTGATATTTTCATCAAGCCAAGTTCCAGTTTGTCAGGCTCTCCCTGAAATAGATCATCTGCTGGACATGCAGGGTGACTTTTCCTGTGGAAACACACACACACTTATGATTGCCACGATGTGTGTGTGAATAATATCCTGTCTGCATGTGTGTGTGGACTTCCAACCACATCCCATGAGAGATGATGCCTCCTGCAGACAGCCCCCCTTCCCTCTCTGATCCATGCTTGGGGGGATTTCCTCCTCCTGGGGGGTGGAGGGGAGGGTGGAGTAGGAGGGTGAAGGTGGTGGGTGGAGGGGAGGGGAGGGGTGGAGGAGGAGGTGGGTGGAGGGTAGAGGAGGTGGGCGGAGGAGGTAGGCAGGAGTGTAGAGGAGGTGGGTGGAGGGGAGGGTGGAGGGAGAGAGAAGAGAATACTACTGTATCTTCAGCATCACATACTGTACCACCTTACCAACCTCTCTGTCCCTCCCTTTTCATATCTCCCTCTCTCACTCTCTCTCCCTCTCTCTCTCTCTCTCTCTCTCTCTCCTCTCTCTCTCTCTTTCTCTCTCTCCCTCTTTCTCTCTCTCTCACTCTCTACCCCTCTTTCTCTCTCTCTCCCTCTCTCTCTCCCTCTTTCTCTCACTCTCTCTCGCTCTCTACCCCTCTTTCTCTCTCTCTCTCTCTCTCTCTCTCTCTTTCTCTCTCTCTCCCTCTTTCTCTCTCTCTCCCCCTTTCAATTCAATTCTATTTGCTTTGTTGGCATGACGTAACAATGTACATATTGCCAACGCTTACTTGGAATATTTACAATATGAAAATAATAAGAATCTAAATTGTCAACGGGACAACAGTAACAACAATAATCAAGGGTCAAAATAACCATACATTCAAAAGTAACAATAAGTGTACAGTAGAGGACATGTGCAGGTTGATTGGTCAGACACTGTCCCTCAACTTATAGCAGGCAGCAATGTAGTGCGCTGCCAACCCACAGCTCTCTGCGTCCTCCCCCAACAGGACGGGTAGCCTACTCACCAGAGAGGTGTTTGAAACCTTGAAGAAGGGATTCAAATTTGGGGAAATGACACTAATTGTTTTACATTTTTGACATTTTGTCAGGAAATACAGCACTGTCTCAGGTTCTGCTGTGGTGCAGTGGCTGCACAACCTTTCCTCTATAGGGAGCCAGGTTTTCCTGTGTCTACCCTTCTCAATGGCAAGGCTGTGCTCACTGAGCCTGTACTTTGTCAAGGTTTTTCTTAGGTTTTGATCAGTAACCATGGTCAAACAGTTAGCCACAGTGTACTGATTTAGGGCCAGGTAGCACTGCATTTTGCTTTGTGTTTGTGTTTCCCTGTCAGGTATGCGTAAATGGCTGTAAGGGAGTCAGGTGCAGGAGAGCAGATATTGGGTAGCCAATGGAGCCTTTTATTTAGGCGAACCAAAAGCACACGGCAAAGTGAACACGAAATAACAGTACGGGTTATCATAACCCAGCTCAACAGACTCACGTGGAAATAACATGAAACAGAATAAACAATACCACACAAAGACATGGGGGAAACAGAGGGTTAACTACACAACACATAATGAGGGAAATGTGAACCAGGTGTGTGGGAAAACAAGACAAAACAAATGGAAAATGAAAAATGGATTCGGCAGTGGCAGGAGACCGGCGACGTCGACCGCCGAGCACTGCCCGAACAAGGAGAGGCATCGACTTCGGTAGAAGTCGTGACATTCCCAATAAGCAATGTAGTTTTGTTTTGACTGTGTTGTAATTAGTTTTATTCTGATTGATTGGATGTTCTGATCTTGAGGCTTCAGTGTGTTAGTAGAACAGGTTTATGAACTCAGCCCCAGGACCAGCTGGATGAGGGGACTCTTTTCTTTGCTCAGCTCTTGGTATTGCAGGGCTTGGTAATGATATGAGAGGGGGTCACTGTATTTTAGATGTTTCCAAAACTGATTGCTCTTTTTTGAGTTTTTATTATTAGTGGATATTAGCCTAATTCTGCCCTGCATGCATTGTTTGTAGTTTTCCTCTGGACATGTAGGAGAATCTTACATACCTCTTACATACATGCAGGGTTTCAATGGGGTGTGTCCCCCATTTGGTGAAGTCTTGTTTTGCAAGTGGACCCCACACCTCACTGCCATAAAGTGCACTTGATTCAATGACACATTCAATTATTTTCTCCCCCCATCCCTCTCTCTCTTTCTCCATTTGATTAATTGTCCAGCAGTCTTATGGCTTGGGCGTAGAAGCTGCTAAGGAGCCTTTGGACCTAGACTTGGCGCTCCAGTACTGCTTGCCGTGCGGTAGCAGAGAGAACAGTTTATGACTTGGGTGACTGGAGACTTCGACACTTTTTTGGGGCCTTTATCTGACACCTCCTAGTATAGAGGTCCTGGATGTCAGGAAGCTTGGCCCCACTGATGTACTGGGCCGTACGTACGCACTACCCTCTGTAGTGTCTTACAGTTTGATGCAACCGGTCAGGATGCTCTCGATGGTGCAGCTGTAGAACCTTTTGAGTATCTGGGGACCCATGCCAAATCTTTTCAGTCTCTTGAGGGGGAAAAGGTGTTGTCGTGCCCTCTTCACGACTGTCTTGGTATGTTTGAACCATGATAGTTTGTTGGTGATGTGGACACCAAGGAAGTTGAAACTCTCGACCCGCTTCACTACAGCCCCGTTGATGTTAATGGGGACCTGTTCGGACCGCCTTTTCCTGTAGTCCACAATCAGCTCCTATATACAGTGTTGTAACGATGTGCAAATAGTTAAAGTACAAAAGGGAAAAGAAATAAACATAAAACATCTTTCTCTCTCTCTCTCTCTCTCTCTCTCTCTCTCTCTCTCTCTCTCTCTCTCTCTCCCCTCTCTCATTCACCCTCACTCTCTCTCATTCACTCCCCCCTCTCTCTCATTCACCCCCCTTCTCTCTCATTCACTCCCCCTCTCTCTCATTCATTCCCCCTCTCTCATTCACTCCCCACCTCTCTCTCATTCACTCCCCACCTCTCTCATTCATTCCCCCTCTCTCACATTCACTCCCCACCTCTCTCTCATTCACTCCCCACCTCTCTCTCATTCACTCCCCCTCTCTCTCATTCACTCCCCACCTCTCTCATTCACTCCCCCTCTCTCTCATTCACTCCCCACCTCTCTCTCATTCACTCCCCCTCTCTCTCATTCACTCCCCCTCTCTCTCATTCACTCCCCCCTCTCTCTCATTCACCCCCTCTCTCATTCACTCCCCCTCTCTCTCATTCACTCCCCCTCTCTTTCATTCACTTCCCCCTCTCTCTCATTCACCCCCACTCTCTTTCACTCTCCCCTCTCTCTCATTCACTCCCCCTCTCTCTCTAATTCACTCCTCCTCTCTCATTCACTTCCCCCTCTCTCTCATTCACCCCCACTCTCTTTCACTCCCCTCTCTCTCATTCACCCCCTCTCTCTCTCTTTCACTCCCCACCTCTCTCTCATTCACTCCCCCTCTCTCTCATTCACTCCCCGCTCTCTCCCTTCAATCCCTCCCTCTCTCTCATTCACTCCCCCCTCTCTCTCATTCACCCCACCTCTCTCTTTCACCCCCCCTCTCTCTCATTCACTCCCCCTCTCTCTTTCACCTCCCCTATCTCTTTTACACTCCCCCTCTCTCTCTTTCACTCCCCCCTCTCTCTCTACATCTGGGTCTCTAACAGCTCCACTGCATCTGCTGCAGCTCAGCTCTGGTGCCATGCTGGAATCTGACATATTTTCAGTTTTTGTGTGTGTGGTGACTCCGTGGAGACAGCTGCCCTGTGTGTTTCTGTGTATCTGTGGCACAGAGGCAACAACACTAAATGAGCTGAATGTGGAGGAGAACTGGACCTCAGCTTGCTTCAGTCCCCTTCTCTCCTGCCCCCTCCATGTCTCTAATGCTGCAGGAATGTATGACCCACTGGAGGAAGATTTTAACTAGAGGAAACATCCAGGCAGTCCAGCCAAGTACAACACATGGGTGTGTGTGGGTGAACATGTGATGTGTTAGGGTCAGAGGTGATGATGGTTCCGTCAGGGTAGAGGATGAAGGATGTCACATGGTACATCAATAGAGGAAACACACAAGGTTGTGTAACCAGGTAGGAAGACAGACAGGCAGACAGGCAGGCAGGCAGGCAGACAGACAGACAGACAGGCAGACAGACAGACAGACAGACAGACAGACAGACAGGCAGACAGACAGACAGACAGGCAGGCAGGCAGGCAGACAGACAGACAGACAGGCAGGCAGGCAGGCAGACAGACAGACAGACAGACAGACAGACAGACAGACAGACAGACAGACAGACAGACAGACAGACAGGCAGGCAGGCAGGCAGGCAGACAGACAACTTTACCGTGAACTGCTTACTTACAAGCCCTTAACCAACAATGCAGTTTTAGGAAAATAGAGTTAAGGAAATATTTACAGATCGTTTTAGAGCATATTACTATATACCTGTGAATTAATTCATGAAATGGATAATGGATTAAACTGTTTACCCATTTAATAACCAGACCTTCATACAAACTTGCTGTGCTGAATTCTTGACGCACAATCAAACATGTTGCTATATGCTTCCAGCACGGCCACAAGCGAGTCACTCTTGGCATTTACCGCTATCGAGTGTACACGAGCTGTCAGTCATATTTCATTAAAGTGTCTCTCTCTCCCTCTTCATCTCTCTGGCTCGCTCTTGTTTCAAAATTTTACTGTTTGTTCCTTACTTCTAACTTTAGTTGTTTTGTTGAGAGGAGTGACTTTTGATGCATTATGCCCTGCTTAACAGGTGCTGAACACTGAGTACTGATGTAATATAGTGTTTGTGGTGCACTAAATTCTTCTGTCTGTCTGTCTGTCTGTCTGTCTGTCTGTCTGTCTCTCTCTCTCTCTCTCTCTCTCTCTCTCTCTCTCTCTCTCTCTCTCTCTCCCCTCTCTCTCTCTCTGTCTCTCTGTCTCCTCCCTGTGTAGGAAGGAGCAGAGTGTACTGTCACCAGTTAACTGTTGGAACCTGTTGTTGAGTCAGGTGAAGAGGGAGAGCCGAGACCACGCTACCCTGTCTGACCTCTACCTCAATAACATCATACCGCGCTTCGCCCAGGTTAGCGAGGACTCCGGACGACTCTTCAAAAAGGTATCACACACGGGAGCACACGTGCACATGCATGTCAAACACAAATGCATACCACAACACACACCACAGCCACACATAACATAACACACCTGTGGTCTAGCGTGGCGTAACGGTCTAGGCCGCTGCCTCATGGGTTCGACCCACTGCTATGTCAGCACACTCTCTATCTCTGTCTCTCTCTGTCCCAAAAACAAACACCTCTGACAATTTACCCACCGTTATCTCCCTCCCTGGGAGATTCTCAATTGGTTTAGTTAACTCCCCTGTCCTCGCGTCCTTTTGCGCGGCAGGTAGCTTAGCCGTTAGGGTGTTGGGTCAGTAACTAAACAGTCGCTAGTTTGAATTCCCCGAGCCGGCAAGGTGAAAACTCTGCCGATATGCCCGTGACCAAGGCACTGAACCCCAATTGCTCCAGGGTCGCTGTTGATAATGGCAGACCCTGGCTGTGACACCACTCTCCAAGGATGTCTCAGGGGGAGTAGGGATATGCAAAAACATTTCCAATTCACACCTACAGTACATATTAATACACACATGTACATTTGTGACGTAGGACAAGTATAAGCACCCAACAAATTAATATTTTTATTTTGAAAAAGGTCAAAGGTAATCGGGGAGAGGAAATGTGGAGACAAATGCGCTTGTAATGAAATGAGACTCTCCAGGCATATGACGAATCCACAAATCTATGTTTAAATTGGTCAAAATGTATTTTGTTAGTTGTGGCACACATTTAAATGACAAGTATCATAACGTTTAAACGCGTGAATGCTTTTCTTCTCCGACAAAACAACAGCTGATTCAAAGAGGGGTGTGGCAGAAACTCTTCCGTGAAGGACTCAGGGAGGATACTAAGGTGGAGGGAAGAACACTCTTCCATTCTCCTACTATTGATTTACACTCTCAACCACTCCACCACTTATTGGCTTCGGGGTCACAGAGGAGAAAGGACAGAGGAGTCTAGGAGAGGACGGTATTTTTCCCAATTGAGAATCTCTCTCTCGCCCTCCCTGCCTCTCTGCCTCCCCCTCCCCATTAGCCCTGTATTTGGGATGTTGATATGACAGTTGAGGTCTCAAGGCCACTCTTAACCAAACATCCCTCCAAACTCTTCCCACCTTTCACCTCTCTGCCGGTGTGTGTGAGGAAGTGTTTCTGAATGTCTCAGTACAGATAAACATATGGGATTACTCATCTCCAACATTTCTTCTGTAAGAGAGACAGCTAGTTCGGTCCCAAATAGCACCATGCCCCTATGTAGTGCACTACTTCAGACCAGGGCCTATCAAAAGTAGCACACTACATAGGGAATAGGGTGCCATTCGGTAACTCCCGAGAGAAAGCGATGACTCAAGTAGGGATTCAATATTTCAGGAACTTTCCCCAAATTCCCAGGTTTTCCAGAAATCCTGGCTGGAGAATTATTCACCTGCTGATTCCAGGGATCTTCCAACCGGGTTCTCCGGAAAATCTTGGTAATTTGGGAAAGATATGGTTGTATGATCTCTGTCACGGTCCGGGGTGTCTGTTCAGCATCTCTGTCACAGTCAGTGGGTTCAGCTCAGCATCTCTGTCACGGTCCGGGGTGTCGGTTCAGCATCTCTGTCACGGTCCGGGGTGTCGGTTCAGCATCTCTGTCACGTCAGGGGGTCGGTTCAGCATCTCTGTCACGGTCCGGGGTGTCTGTTCAGCATCTCTGTCACGGTCCGGGGTGTCGGTTCAGCATCTCTGTCACGTCAGGGGTGTTGGTTCAGCATCTCTGTCACGGTCCGGGGTGTTGGTTCAGCATCTCTGTCACGGTCCGGGGTGTCGGTTCAGCATCTCTGTCACGTCAGGGGGTCGGTTCAGCATCTCTGTCACGGTCCGGGGTGTCTGTTCAGCATCTCTGTCACGGTCCGGGGTGTCGGTTCAGCATCTCTGTCACGTCAGGGGTGTTGGTTCAGCATCTCTGTCACGGTCCGGGGTGTTGGTTCAGCATCTCTGTCACGGTCCGGGGTGTTGGTTCAGCATCTCTGTCACGGTCCGGGGTGTCTGTTCAGCATCTCTGTCACAGTCAGGGGTGTTGGTTCAGCATCTCTGTCACGTCAGGGGTGTCTGTTCAGCATCTCTGTCACAGTCAGGGGTGTTGGTTCAGCATCTCTGTCACGGTCAGGGGTGTTGGTTCAGCATCTCTGTCACGGTCCGGGGTGTTGGTTCAGCATCTCTGTCACGGTCAGGGGTGTAGGTTCAGCATCTCTGTCACGGTCAGGGGTGTCTGTTCAGCATCTCTGTCATGGTCAGGGGTGTCTGTTCAGCATCTCTGTCACAGTCAGGGGTGTTGGTTCAGCATCTCTGTCACGGTCAGGGGTGTTGGTTCAGCATCTCTGTCATGGTCAGGGCTGTCTGTTCAGCATCTCTGTCATGGTCAGGGGTGTCTGTTCAGCATCTCTGTCATGGTCAGGGGTGTCTGTTCAGCATCTCTGTCATGGTCAGGGGTGTCTGTTCAGCATCTCTGTCACGGTCCGGGGTGTCTGTTCAGCATCTCTGTCACGGTCCGGGGTGTCGGTTCAGCATCTCTGTCACGTCAGGGGTGTTGGTTCAGCATCTCTGTCACGGTCCGGGGTGTTGGTTCAGCATCTCTGTCACGGTCCGGGGTGTTGGTTCAGCATCTCTGTCACGGTCCGGGGTGTCTGTTCAGCATCTCTGTCACAGTCAGGGGTGTTGGTTCAGCATCTCTGTCACGGTCCGGGGTGTTGGTTCAGCATCTCTGTCACGGTCCGGGGTGTCTGTTCAGCATCTCTGTCACAGTCAGGGGTGTTGGTTCAGCATCTCTGTCACGGTCAGGGGTGTTGGTTCAGCATCTCTGTCACGGTCCGGGGTGTTGGTTCAGCATCTCTGTCATGGTCAGGGCTGTCTGTTCAGCATCTCTGTCATGGTCAGGGCTGTCTGTTCAGCATCTCTGTCATGGTCAGGGGTGTCTGTTCAGCATCTCTGTCACGGTCAGGGGTGTCGGTTCAGCATCTCTGGGTCTGACTGAGAGGACAGGAGTGAGTCAATCTGGACCGTTATCAATCTGATGATAGCTTCTGTTTGAACTCCACACACACACAGAATGGTGTGTTCATCAGCAAAACTACAATGGCTAATTAACTAGATAATTAGTTAAATTAAAACATTTCCAGTCAGTGCCATGAGCCAGAGGCTACAAGTGTAAAAGCACTCATACACACACTCATACTTGCACACACACGAGCCGCACACACACACGAGCACAAACACACACACAGTCACATGCACACACACAGTGGGGCTGTGGTAAGTAGTGCAGAATGATGTGATGTGCTGCTCAGTGTGTGTGATGTTGTCAGAGGAGGCTGCACATCTGTGTTCCATTCAGAGAGAGAGAATATTTTGTGCACTAATGAGCGAGAATGTTCCTAGCGGTCCAAATGGACCTGAGATGAGGTGTGAAACAGCTGTACACAGACTGACAGGAAACTTCTATTATATATTCCTCTGTCCATAGCTCTTTTCACGTTAGGCTTAGGTTTATTTCAACATCTTGGTACATATGATGGGGTGCAAAGAACTGAACTAAATAGTGTGTGATAATGCAATTGATTTGACATACAGGTGAGTGAACAGTTTGACATGCAGGTGAGTGAACAGGTGATCAGAATTCAGGTGATTGGGATCTGGAGAGTGAGCTGCGTTCAGGGGATCTACGTGTTTGAGAGTGTGAGCTGGAAAGTGAGCTGGAAGGTGAGCAGCGTTCAGGGATCTACGTGTTTGAGAGTGTGAGCTGGAAAGTGAGCTGGAAGGTGAGCAGCGTTCAGGGGATCTACGTGTTTGAGAGTGTGAGCTGGAAAGTGAGCTGGAAAGTGAGCAGCGTTCAGGGGATCTACGTGTTTGAGAGTGTGAGCTGGAAAGTGAGCTGGAAGGTGAGCAGCGTTCAGGGGATCTACGTGTTTGAGAGTGTGAACTGGAAAGTGAGCAGCGTTCAGGGGATCTACGTGTTTGAGAGTGTGAGCTGGAAAGTGAGCTGGAAAGTGAGCAGCATTCAGGGATCTACGTGTTTGAGAGTGTGAGCTGGAAAGTGAGCTGGAAGGTGAGCAGCGTTCAGGGGATCTACGTGTTTGACAGTGTGAGCTGGAAAGTGAGCTGGAAAGTGAGCAGCGTTCAGGGGATCTACGTGTTTGAGAGTGTGAGCTGGAAAGTGAGCTGGAAAGTGAGCAGCGTTCAGGGGATCTACGTGTTTGAGAGTGCGAGCTGGAAGCAGACGTTACACTTACACGTTCAAGTTAACCTAACCGGTACCCCCACACTGTAAAGGCTTTCTTCTACCTCCTTCTCTGACGAAGAGGTGGAATAAGGATCGGACCAAAATGCAACGTGGTTCGTTCGATACATCTTTAATTATGACGAAACACGAACAATACAAAACAACAAACATCGAAAACCGAAACAGCCCTGACTGGTGCAACAAACACAGAGACAGGAACAATCACCCATAAACACACAGTGAAACCCAGGCTACCTAAATATGGTTCCCAATCAGAGACAATGACTAACACCTGCCTCTGATTGAGAACCATATCAGGCCAGACATAGAAATAGACAAACAAGACATCCAACATAGAATGCCCACTCAGATCACACCCTGACCAACCAAAGCATAGAAACATACAAATAACCTATGGTCAGGGTGTGACACACACATTGACTCGGTACCGGTACCCCCTATATATAGCCCCGTTATTGTTATTTTATTGTGTTACTTTTTATTTTATTTTTGACTTAAATTTATTTAGTAAACATTTTCTTAACTCTATAAAGTTGAACTGCGTTGTTGGTTACGGGCTTGTATGTAAGAACTTCACGATAAGGTCTATCGCTGTTGTATTTGGCGCATGTGACAAATACAATTTGATTTGATGGATGGATTGAAAAATGGATGAAAGTGAGGTGCTGGTTGGAGTTCAGGTGGATTTACCTTGTTAACGATGAGGTTATGTCTGTTATTACAGAGGATGGACATTTTTTTCTATGTCTGTCTCTGCAGAGTAAGGAGGTTGGTGTCCAGCTTCAGGAGGATCTGATGAAGGTTCTGAACGAGCTCTATGCGGTAAGACTGACTCGTCACACACACACTCACTCTTCACCACAATGAGACTGTTGTTGTATGTGTAGGCCAGTCAACATAGCCGTTTGATAGTCACCATGTGTTTTTTAAATTTGTTTTTATTATTTTATTTTTGCATTTTTCAATTAAGAACATTCAAAACAAAAGTGAAAAGATATTAGACAACGATAGGACAAAGCGACAGTAACAGACGAACGTAACAAAAATAAATGATAATTATAATTATATAAACAAACATACAATAAGAAAAATAAAAAATAACAAAATAACGAGACATTGGATCACCTGCTGTAGGCTACATATTATACATTACGTGTGAAACATTATGTGAGGATTATATATAGATTCAATCAATGAGATGTGGGGGGAGATTCTCCATATAGTCAATAAAAGGTTGCCAAATTCTGTAAAATGTCTTTAACTTATTCCTCAAGCAGTAAGTGATTTTCTCCAAAGAGATACAACTATTAACTTCTGAAATCCACATTGCGACTGGCAGGGAGGAATCCAATTTCCATTTCAAGGCAATACATTTCTTGGCAATCGCTAGCAATATTTCTGTTAGCTTTATAGTATGGCTTTGCCTAAGATTGGTGTTAGTAAAGTTACCCAGTAGACAGACCTCCGGGTCTAAAGGGAATGCAACCCCGTGAATTGAGGATATGGTATCGCATACCCCCTGCCAGAAACCGTGTAGTTTTGAACACTGCCAAGTGGAATGGAGGAATGTTCCTTCATCTGAGCCACATCTAAAACATAGGGAGGAGATATCTGGGTTGAACTTGTGCAGTCTAGATGGGGTGATATAGAGCTGATGGAGGAAATTAAACTGGATCAGTCTGTATCTGGAGTTCAATGTGGATGTAACACCATCCCTGCATAGGTCACTCCATAGATCCTCATCAAGATCCAGATCTTTCTCCCATCTAAGTCGGGGTTTATCTAGCCCAGGCAGTGTTAGTCCTGACATAAGAGCATTGTAAACACGGGAAATGGTCTTGAACATTGGTTGGTCTGCGTGGCAGAGTTGTTCAATAGGTGACATCTTAGGTAGGTTCCATTGTCCCTTGAGAGTCACCCTAATAAAGTTTCGTAGTTGTAGGTAGCTAAAGAAGTCCCTGTTAGGCAAGTGGTATTTCTGTTTCAGCTGATCAAAAGACATAAGAACTCCCTCCTCGTAACAATGTTCCAGAAGAGTGATCCCCTTATCATACCATGGTCTAAAGTTACCATTCTGGAAAAACATAGGGATCAATCTATTGTTCCATAAAGGGGTTTTAGGGGAAAGGAATCCCCCTCGTCCGAACAGCTCATGCAGTTTGCACCATGCCAGGACAGAATGTATGATTAAAGGGTTGTCTGTGATGGTTTTTATAGATTTTCTGTCCCATTTGTAAAACAAATCTGCCCCAGTGTCATCATTTACCTCAAGCTTTTCAATGTTCAACCATGAGGGAGAGGGACCCTTGTCAAACCTCTGAGCCAGAAACCTAGACTGTGCAGCCCAGTAGTACATTCTAAAATTGGGGAGGTTTAAGCCCCTTGACTGTAATCAAGGGTCAGTTTATCCAGGCCAACCCTAGGGGTTTTGCCGTGCCAGATAAACCGTCTTGTCAGCTTGTCGAGAGAGGAAAAAAATGTTGCGGGAACAGGGATAGGGAGAGATTGAAACAGATATAGAAACCTGGGCAGGACATTCATTTTAATTGACCATAGGACCATTGGTAGAGTGAGAGGTAAGTCCATCCATTTACAAAGGTCAACCTCCACCTTTTGCAACAAACTGGTCAGATTGAGTTTATAGAGGTTGTTCAGATTACCATCCACCATTATGCCCAAATATGTGAAGCCCATAGGCGACCATCTGAAAGGAAACTTGTGCTTGATGGTATGATGGTCAAAGACAGACAACGGTAAGATTTCGCTTTTGTCAAGATTGACCTTATATCCAGAGAAAGAACTATAACACTGTAGTAGGATCTGCAAGTGAGAGAGGGAGTGTTCTGAGTTTGTTAGAAATAAGACAAGGTCGTCCGCAAAGAGTGATAATTTATGGGTATGGGGGCCCACCTCAAAGCCATGTATGTCAGGGCACGTTCTAATAGCCTCAGCCAACGGTTCGATGGCGAGGGCAAAGAGGTGGGGGCTAATTGGGCAACCTTGTCTGTTCCCCTATAAAGAGGGAAAGAGGAGGAAGTAATCCCATTGGTAGCAATCCTAGCTTTAGGAGATTTGTAGAGTGACTTTATCAAATTTACAAACACGGTACCTAAACCGAACTTTTCCAAGACGCGAAAGAGGTATGGCCATTCAACCCTATCAAAGGCATTTTCAGCGTCGAGGAGACTGCGACACTAGGTATTTTGTTTTTCTTAGCAAGGTGAATTATATCAAAGAACCTTCTGAGATTGTTGGAGGACAATCTATTAATTATGAAGCCAGTCTGATCTGGGTTGACCAACAGGGGAAGACATGACTCCAGTCTCTTAGATAGCATCTTGGTGACCAGTTTACAATCTGTGTTAAGGAGAGAGATTGGTCTATAGGAGGTGCACTTCAGCGGGTTTTTCCCTTTCTTGTGGATTACAGTAATCACTGCTTGAGAGGAGGACTCTGGAAAGCAGTTGTCTTCTCTGGCTTTTTTAAGTACCTCCATAAGGTAGGGGACCAACAGCTCCCTAAATTCTTTATAGAACTCTGAGGGAAGCCATCCTCCCGAGGAGATTTATTAGAAGGTAGGGATTTAATGGCCTCCAACAATTCAGGAACTGAGAAGTGTTCACTCAGGCGCGCTGTCTTCCCCTGACAGGCATGGGAGGTTGAGAGAGGAGAGAAAGGAGTCTATCTCTGATAGATCATCGCTTGATTGGGAAGTGTAGAGGTCTTCATAGTATTTCTTAAAAGTATTATTAATTTCAGTAGGGTCGAAGGATATCTCTTTTAGTAAGAGTTTCTATGGCATTAATTGTCCTCTTACTTTCCTCTGCTTTCAGTTGCCATGCCAATACTTTGTGAGCTTTCTCTCCAAGCTCATAATAGCGCTGTTTTGATTTAGTGATGGCCCTCTCAGCTTGATATGTGTTCAGAATATTATATTTAAGTTTTTTATTTACCAAAAGCCTGTATAGATCTTTAGTCGGGCCTCTTTGGTAGGTTTTCTCTAACTCGGAGATTTCAGATTCAAGGGCAATCAGTTCCGCACCATGTTTTTTCTTCAGCCCTTTAGTATAGGAAATAACCTGTCCCCTCAGATAGGCCTTCAATGTGTCCCAAAGAATGAAGCTGTCAGGAGCAGAGGGTTTGTTTGTCAAAGTAAAAATATTGATCTGCTCTTTGATGAATGCACAAAATTCAGGTTGCTTTAGAAGTGTAGGATTTAGTCTCCATCTATATGCTCCATTTACCTTGGTAGGAATGGAGATTGATAATACCAGAGGAGAATGGTCAATAAGCAATCTGGGGAGATACTCGATATCTAACACTCTATGAAACAGTTGTGTCGAAAGTAAAAAGTTATCTATGCGTGTGTGTATCTTGTGTGGGTGTGAATAAAAAGAGTAGTCCCTATCCTGTGGGTGCAACTGTCTCCAGATGTCTAGTAAATTGAGATCTTTCATTTACATTTACATTTAAGTCATTTAGCAGACGCTCTTATCCAGAGCGACTTACAAATTGGTGAATTCACCTTCTGACATCAGTGGAACATTATTAGCGGCCTTTTAAGCATTCTAGTACAGTTAAATAGTTAACACACACACAAGAGGCGTCACTACAGTCCCTGGTTTGAATCCAGGCTGTATCACATCCGGCCGGGATTGGGAGTCCCATAGGGCGGCGCACAATTGGCCCAGCGTTGTCCGGACCCTCATTGTTAATAAGAATTTGTTCTTACCTGACTTTCCTAGATAAATAAGTCACACACACAATTCTACTATTGTATTCATTTACATCACTGTCAATGAAATACTTTTATTTAAGGAAAACCGCAAACTCCACTATTGTGCCTAATCCTTATTGTGGCGAGCTTCACAATACATAACACAGTCAGGTCGAGCCTCATTAGCCAGATGAAGCTAGCTGGCTGCATACAACGTTAGCATTGGGCAACTGAGTTAAGTAGCTGGTCAGCCATGTATGTTCATGAACTGAAGTTCAATTTCAAAAGGAGAACAAGTGGCAACCAAGCTAATACTTACAAGGATTCCAAAATCGTTGCTAAGAATAATGAAAAAGACCACAGTTTGTACTGGTCATTGTTTTCAGGCTGGTTGTATTGGTGCTAGCTAGGTACCAAGCTAAAGCTAGCTACCCCAGTTATGGTTGAACCAATGATGCTTCATTACCAACGCGGTATTGTAAACATTGTTCGTGGCCGGTGTTTGCTTGTTTGCAGACTTTACAGCATTGACAGTGCTACTATATATTTTTTGACACGCAAAAACCCAAACGGCGTTCCATAGTATGATTGTCGTGAAGCTCATAGCAGTGACGCTATTACTGTGTAACTCCGGGTGATTGTCAAGGGCAGTGAATCCCATCATCTTGCCTTTAATGGATTTCACCTTTGAGTTGTCTCGCTGAAATGTTCTTCCTCTTCGATCGACACAGCAGACATTGTGGGCTAGGTTAGGAATGATGTGTTGCACATGCAGAGCAACATTTTACGTGCCGTTATTACGTCATGTATGCACGGTACCTTTGACATCGGTTTTTAACATTGGCGTTAAACTAGACACCGGATGATACCGATGTTGGTATTTTTAACTAATACCGTCAGATTCCGGTATGTTCACCGATATATCGTGCATTTCTAATTATGAGCATTCCAGACCATTATTGGTCGGTATTAGCCCAGAGAGGTGTCAATTCTGCTGCCAGCCAATAAAAACACAAAATCATTTGTGGTTGTAGCTCGTACAGTGAGCCCGTGTTAGATCTCTAATCGCATGACCTAGAAGTCAATGTATGTGACAAATAAAACAGTCATGAGCAAGAGGTGAGAGGTCACTCACATTGGGAGTCGGTGCCCGTGGGGTCTGAGGTGGCTACGGACACCAGAGACTTCTGGGTGGTGAGGGCCAGGGGGACGGCTGTAGGAGTAGACTCCTCCTTTACCACGTCACACACCGGCTCACTGTTGAAGGATGTCATGAATGACATGGTGAGCTTGCCGGCTTTGGTAAGAAGTGAGGGTTTATCAGAAGACCTATCAAGAACTGTATCTAAGCAAAAATTAAAATCTCCTCCAACCAGTAGCCATCCTGGTGGTGCTTGAGCGACCTGAAGGAAGACATTCTGAATAAACATATGGTCATCGAAGTTAGGAGCATAACTATTCAATAGGGTCCAAGACTCTGAAAACATATGCCCCTGCACCAAAACAAACCTGCCAGAGTGATCAGAGATGGTGTTGTTGACGCAGAAGGGGGTGTGTCTACTTATCAAAATTGCAGTTCCTCTTGCTTTGGAGTTAAAAGAGGATGCAAAAACTTGTCCTACCCATTCCCTCTTCAATTTCTTGTGTTCACTGGCTGTAAGATGTGTTTCTTGTAAAAACACAATGTCAGCCTTTAATTTCTTAAGGTATGTATAGACTCTTTTCCTTTTAATCGGGCTGTTAAGACCTTTTACGTTGAATGTGACATATTTTAGTGGGTTAAGCATAGGTTGGGTTTCAAATGTGTAACTGAATAGAAATCTATAATATGCAGATAATTAGGAAATGTTTCAACTTTGGTTTGAGCACAAAAGTGACCTGTGTGTCTCTTTAGGAAGGAAACAATAAACATAGAAAAAAGGAAGAAAAAAATAGTAAAAATCCCACCCACCCCGATTGTTAGGCTAGAACAACAGTCCCAACAATCAAACATGAATACACTTGTAGAGATACGTTGCTGCTCGCTTTCCATCTTGCTCTTACTAGCTAAACCTTGGCGTAAACTAAAACCTGCGAATAGATATTTATGGCTGAATATTTACTGCCCACGGTAAGGGATGCTTGAGTCTCTTTACGAAAGATTAACATAAATGAGGGGGAAAGCAGTGGGCCTAAACCTACTTATTGCTTCGCCCAGTAGATATGGACTAAACCAAAATATACTCTCCTGTAAATGTAATAGAACTCACATCGGGAAGATACGGTTAGTTGAAAATGTACAAATCAATTAAAGTGACCGGGAGATACCAGCAGTTCAATCCGGATAAGAGAAAACAAACGAACTGCGTTTTATCCCCCAGAGAGACCGTCCTGGCTCAGACGTTGCTCAGTTCTTTGAGAAAAGTGTGCACTTCTCCCGGTGTGTTGAAGAGATGGCTTCGGCCTTTGTACTGAACTTTCATCCGCGCAGGGTGGATGAGGTAGCCGGTGATGTTCTTCTCCTTCAGTGCTTTGGCGGCAGGTCTGAACTGCTTGCGGCGTCTGGCGAGATCCGCGCTCATATCTGGGAAAAGGCGGACCCTCTTTCCATCGATGGTGATGTCCCCTTTGGCTCTTGCGAGTTGCAGTATCTTCTCTCTGTCTTGGAAACGGAGGAACCTGATCAGGACGGCTCGTGGGGGCTCATCTGGCCAGGGTTTCGGAGCTGATGTTCTGTGAGCGCGTTCGATTTCCAGCGGTTTGGTGAAGTTGATTATGCCTAGGACCTCCGGGATCCATTGAGTGAAGAAACGGACCGGGTCACGGCCCTCGCTGTCCTCTTTCAATCCCACCACATGGATATCACTACATCTACTCTGGTTTTCCATCTGATCTACTTTGTTTTTGAGGTAGGCATTGTCCTTTTGCAGTTGTGTCAAGACCTGGTCATGTCTAGCGATGGTATCTTCAACTGTGCTAATGCGCAACTCTGCCTCAGTCGTCTCAAAAGGAGATCATTCATGGAGGATTTCAGGTCGTCAATGGAATGGAGTTCAGCCGATTTCTTATCGATTTTCAGAGAAAGACCTCTGTTACCATCCTGAATTTCCCGGAGGAGAGTAGCCAGCATGTCGGCAGGCTCGCAAAAGGCTGCTGAGAGCAACAGTCTGGAACTGTCATCTGAGTTATGGGGGCTAATGCTAATCTTGCTAGCTGTAGCGTTATCGTTATCTTGGGAATCAACGACGTTTTGGTCGTCCTTCTTGCCTCTCGGTCGGAGGTACATGGCTCTTTGGGAAGGTAAGTACTTGACAATTCATCAGCCGATGTTAGAATATTGTTTCAACGTTGTTATTTAGGTAAAAATAGAATAACTTTGAAGAGCTCGGTTTGTCAACGTCTGCTCAGCTCCGCGGCATCACGTGCTCCGTCACCATGTGTTTTAACTGTGTTTGTGGAGGAGGACATATTCCCAGGGAGATTCCCTGCTGGGAGGGAGGTTGTTCTCTGTTTAGGGGCAGCAGAGGAACCACATAACTATGTCAAGACCAGTAGCAGCAGACTAATAGTGTAATTACACAGTGAGACACTCCACTAGACAGAAATAGACCGACACACACACAGTATGGAGAGAGGACTGGGCTCAATGCCTGCATCAGTACTCCACAGAGTCTGACAGACAGAATGTGTTCGGTGCTGTGCAATTAATCATATCTATACATCACCTCAACTCCTGAACACCTCAGCTTTAAAGTGGCAATTGAAACAATAAGAAAAAACCAAGCGGCTCCCCGCCTCTGGTTCAGTTAAAAGCTGAAGGACCGGAGAAATGTAACAACTCTCAGATTAATGGATAGAGCTATGGATGCAACAACTGACTATCCATGATATCAACCAATAGCTTTAACCATGTTTCAAGACCATATGGTGTTTGTTTACATTTACTTTATTGACCAACATTGTAGTAAAACAATCTTATATTTTGGGTTCTGGTGGGGTGCGACTAAGCTCATGAGGCTTTTATAAGTTACATTCTTCAAGAATCAATGGGTACATGTCATTAATTTATAAGTTATATTCTTCAAGAATCAATGGGTACATGTCATTAATTTATAAGTTATATTCTTCAAGAATCAATGGGTACATGTCATTAATTTATAAGTTATATTCTTCAAGAATCAATGGGTACATGTCATTAATTTATAAGTTATATTCTTCAAGAATCAATGGGTACATGTCATTAATTTATAAGTTATATTCTTCAAGAATCAATGGGTACATATCATTAATTTATAAGTTACATTCTTCAAGAATCAATGGGTACATGTCATTCATTTATAAGTTATATTCTTCAAGAATCAATGGGTACATGTCATTAATTTATAAGTTATATTCTTCAAGAATCAACGGGTACATATCATTAATTTATAAGTTATATTCTTCAAGAATCAATGGGTACATGTCATTAATTTACAAGTTATATTCTTCAAGAATCAACGGGTACATATCATTAATTTACAAGTTATATTCTTCAAGAATCAACGGGTACATATCATTAATTTATAAGTTATATTCTTCAAGAATCAACGGGTACATGTCATTAATTTATGTCCAAAAATGAATGGAGCAACTGCAGATTGCCCCTTTAAGTGATCCTTTTTCAAGAGATTAGTGAATCTGAATCTGAGCCTTGCTTAGCTCTGGCCACACACACACACACACACACACACACACACACACACACACACACACCCTTGTGAAGCAGCAGTCTGATAGTTAAAGAGGGAAACTAAAGAGGGAAGTCGCTCTGGATAAGAGCGTCTGCTAAATGACTTAAATGTAAATGTAAATGAAACGCATGGGGTCGTCTGCCCATGTTTCCCTTTAAGTGGTCAGTGTTAGTGCTGACACACGTGTGTGGCATTCCCTGGCAGAGTTGTGTGTGTGAGAGAGACACAGAGACAAAGTGAAGAAAAGTGTGTGTGTTTATGTATGCACTTCAGGGTTTCCCTTAGGAAAATGTGGCGCCGGACATTTGACTGGCAGCATTTTAATTTACCGGACATTTGACTGGCAGCATTTTAATTTACCGGACATTTGACCGACAGCATTTGAATTTACCGGACATTTGACCGGCAGCATTTTAATTTACCGGACATTAGACCGGCAGCATTTTAATTTACCGGACATTTGACTGGCAGCATTTTAATTTACCGGACATTTGATAAACTTACTGAACCATATGAGTTAGGTGTGTAACCTGATTAGGGCGTTCACCCACGGTGCTCAGAATGACAGAAATCACATTTACATGATGGTAATTCATATTAACAGAACATGCAATTAGAGGATGCAACAATGTAAGGTATACTATAAGGTGCACTATATCTAAGGAAGTCTTGAGCTATTGCTCGCCTGAGGTTGAGTATACCGTAATAAGCTGTAGACTACACCACCTACTGAGAGAGTTCTCATCTGTATTCTTCGTAGCTGTTTACATACCACCTCAGTCAGAGGTTGGCACTAAGTTAGCATTGAATGAGCTGTATTCTGCCTTAAGCAAACAAAAAAAAGCTCACACAGAAGCAGCGCTCCTAGTTGCCGAGGACTTTAATGCAGGGAAACTTAAATCATTTTTACCAAATTTCTATTAGTATATTAAATGTGCAACCAGAGGGAAAAGAACTCTGGACCAACATACAGAGACGCATAGCTCTCTCTCACCCTCCATTTGGCAAATCTGACCATAATTCTATCCTCCTGATTCCTGCTTACAAGCAAAAACTAAAGCAGGAAGCACCAGTGACTCAGTCAATAAAAAGTGGTCAGATGAAGCTGATGCTACAGGACTGTTTTGCTAGCACATACTGGAATATTGAGGAGTACACCACATCTGTCATTGGCTTCATCAATAAGTGCATCGATGACGTTGTCCCCACAGTGACCGTACATACATATCCCAACCAGAAGCCATGGATTACAGGCAACATCCGCACTGAGCTAAAGGTTAGAGATGCCGCTTTCAAGGAGATGGACTCTAACCCGGAAGCTTATAAGAAATCCTGCTAAGACCTCCGACGAACCATCAAACAGGCAAAGTGTCAATACAGGACTAAGATTGAATCGTACTACACCGGCTCTGACGCTCACCGGATGTGGCAGGGCTCGCAAACTATTACAGACTACACAGGGAAGCACTGCCAAGAGCTGCCCAGTGGCACGATCCTACCAGATGAGCTAAACTACTTCTACGCTCGCTTCGAGGCAAATAACACGGAAACATGCATGAGAGCACCAGCTGTACCGGAAGACTATGTGATTGCACTCTCCGCAGCCGATGTGAGTAAGACCTTTAAACAGGTCAACATTCACCAGGGCCAGACGGATTACCATGATGTGTGCTGCGAGCATGCGCTGACCAACTGCCAAGTGTCTTCACTGACATTTTTAGCCTCTCCCTGTCCGAGTCTAATACCAACATGTTTTAAGCAGACCACCATAGTGCCTTTGCCCAAGAACACTAAGGTAACCTGCATAAATGACTACCGGCCCGTAGCACTCACGTCTGTAGCCATGAAGTGCTTTGAAAGGCTGGTCATGGCTCACATCAACACCATCATCCCAGAAACCCTAGACCCACTCCAATTTTCATACTGCCCCCACAGATCCACAGATGATGCAATCTCTATTACCCTCCACACTGCCCTTTCCAACCTGGACAAAAGTCGAACACCTATGTGAGAATGCTATTCATTGACTACAGCTCAGCGTTCAACACCATAGTGCCCCCACAGCTCATCACTAAGCTAAGGACCCTGGGACTAAACACCTCCCTCTGCAACTGGATCCTGGACTTCCTGACAGGCCGCCCCCAGGTGGTAAGGGTAGGTAACACACCTCTGGTTGAAACAGCTCTCATTCTCTTCTCCTTCACAGTAGAAGCCTCAAACAAATCAAATCAAATTTATTTCTATAGCCCTTCGTACATCAGCTGATATCTCAAAATGCTGTACAGAAACCCAGCCTAAAACCCCAAACAGCAAGCAATGCAGGTGTAGAAGCACGGTGGATAGGAAAACTCCCTAGAAAGGCCTTAACCTAGGAAGAAACCTAGAGAGAAACCAGGCTTTCCTATGTGGGGTGGCCAGTCCTCTTCTGGCTGTGCCAGGTGGAGATTATAACAGAACATGGCCAAGATGTTCAAATGTTCATAAATGACCAGCATGGTCCAATAATAATAAGGCAGAACAGTTGAAAATGGAGCAGCAGCACGGCCAGGTGGACTGGGGACAGCAAGGAGTCATCATGTCAGGTAGTCCTGAGGCATGGTCCTAGGGCTCAGGTCCTCCGAGAGATATAATAAATAATTAAATATATTTCCATCGATTGGTATTTCCATCAATGAATAGACGAATAAGCATTATTTTGATATGTGATTTTTTCTTCTCCAGGCCAGCGGCAATTTTATTAATCGTCTTTTTAAAATGATCGGCCAAAAGACGGCTATTACCGGCTAACAGAAACTCTGATGCGCATGCATGTGTGTGTGGAATTCCCTGTCAGCCAGTGGTATGCCAGTGCACCAGGCCTCTCATTCCTAACAATCCACTGTCCAGCGGTGTGACATTGTATGACACACACCCTTGAGAAGCACAGCTGGACAGTGTATGACACACAACCCTCTCTCTCTTGCTCTCTCTCTCTCTCTCTCTCTCACTGCTCCTCCTGTCCCCCTGTGTAGGTGATGAAGACATACCACATGTACAACACAGACAGTATCAACTCTGAGAACAAACTGAAGGATGCAGAGAAACAGGAGGAGAAGCAGATGGGGCGCTCTGGTCGCCAGGACGACAGACAGACTCCCAGGTCACCTGACACACTGGCCAGCATCAAGACGGAGGAGAAAAATGTCCGACGCTCCTCAGTCAAGAAGATAGAGAAGATGAAGGAGAAGGTAGAGCGTGTGTGTGTGTGTGTGTGTGTGTGTGTGTGTGTGTGTGTGCGTGTGTGTGTGTGTGTGTGTGTGTGTGTGTGTGTGTGTGTGTGTGTGTGTGTGTGTGTGTGTGTGTGTGTGTGTGTGTACAGGGACAAGAATATGAGAGCAGCCCTGTCTTGAGGAATGAGACCCTGAGACCTCTACTGACAGGTTGGCTGATGATGCAGGTCACACAGCACAGTCCATTATAGTGTGTGTGCATATACAGTTGAAGTCAGATGTTTACATACACCTTAGCCAACTACATTTAAACTCAGTTATTCACAATTCCTGACATTTAATCCGAGAAAAAATTCCCTGTTTTAAGTCAGTTAGGATCACCACTTTATTTTAAGAATGTGAAATGTTAGAATAATTGTAGAGAGATTGATTTATTTCAGCTTTTATTTCTTTCATCACATTCCCAGTGGGTCAGAAGTTTACATACACTCAATTAGTATTTGGTAGCATTGTCTTCAAATAGGGTCAAACGTTTCAGGTAGCCTTCCACAAGCTTCCCACAATAAGTTGGGTGAATTTTGGCCCATTCCTCCTGACAGAGCTGGTGTAACTGAGTCAGGTTTGTAGGCCTCCTTGCTCGCACATGCTTTTTCAGTTCTGCAAAAAAATTCTATAGGATTGAGGTCAGGGCTTTGTGATGGCCACTCCAATACCTTGACTTTGTTGTCCTTAAGCCATTTTTCCACAACTTTGGAAGTATGCTTGGCGTCGTTGTCCATTTGGAAGACCCATTTGCGACCAAGCTTTAACTTCCTGACTGATGTCTTGAGATGTTGCTTCAATATATCCTCATAATTTTCCTACCTCATGGTGCCATCTATTTCATGAAGTGCACCAGTCCCTCCTGCAGCAAAGCACCCACACAACATGATGCTGCCACCCCCGTGCTCCACGGTTGGGATGGTGTTCTTCAGCTTGCAAGCATCCCCCTTTTTCCTCCAAACATGACGATGGTCATTATGGCCAAACAGTTTCATCAGACCAGAGGACATTTCTCCAAAAAGTACAATCTTTGTCCCCTTTTGCAGTTGCAATCCGTAGTCTGGCTTTTCTATGGTGGTTTTGGAGCAGTGGCTTCTTCCTTGCTGAGCAGCCTTTCAGGTTATGTCGATATAGGACTCTTTTTACTGTGGATATAGATACTTTTATACCTGTTTCCTCCAGCATCTCCACAAAGTCCTTTGCTGTTGTTCTAGGATTGATTTTCACTTTTCGCACCAAAGTACGTTCATCTCTTCCTTCCTGAGCAGTATGACGGCTGCGTGGTCCCATGGTGTTTATACTTGCGTACTATTGTTTGTACAGATGAACGTGGTACCTTCTGGCGTTTGGAAATTGCTCCCAAGGATGAACCCGACCTGTGGAGGTTTACAAATTTTTTTCTGAGGTCTTGGCTGATTTCTTTTGATTTTCCCATGCTATCAAGCAAAGTGGCACTGAGTTTGAAGGTGGGCCTTGAAATACATCCACAGGTACACCTCCAATTGACTCAATTATCAGAAGCTTCTAAAGCCATGACATCTTGTTCTGGAATTTTCCAAGCTGTTTAAAGACACAGTCAACTTAGTGTATGTAAACTTCTGACCCACTGGAATTGGGATACAGTGAAATAATCTTTCTATAAACAATTGTTGGAAAAATTACTTGTGTCATGCACAAAGTAGATGTCCTAACAGACTTACCAAAACTATAGTTTGTTAACAAGGAATTTGTGGAGTGTTTGAAAAACGAGTTTTCATGACTCTAACATAAGAGTATGTTAACTTCTGACTTCAACTGTACCTGCATGTGTGTTGTTCATGAATGATGTATGAGTTTGTAACTGGCTTAAACCTCTAGCCATGTTCTACTACAGTGGGGGCTCTGTCAGAGAGACAAGACCCTACCACTGGCCTTACTATTATCTACCAGTATAGATTTTGTTCTCTCTCTCAATCCTGTTATCTCTCTTTCTCACTCTCACTCCCTCTCTTCCTCTCTCTCTTTCTCCCTCTATCTCGTCTTTTCTCCCTCTCTCTCTCTCACTCTCACTCCCCCTCTCTCTCTTCCTCTCTCTCTTTCTCCCTCTCCTCTCACTCCCTCTCCTATCTCCTATCTTTCTCCCTCTCTCCTCTCACTCCCTCTCTCTATCTCCTCTCTATATCCTCTCTTTTACCTCTCTTGTTCTCTCTCTCTGTCTCTCTCGTTCTCCCCCTCTCTATCTTGCTCTCTTTCACCCCCCCCCCTCTCTCTCTGTGTCCCTCTCAGAGGCAGGCTAAGTACACAGAGAACAAGCTGAAAGCAATCAAGGCAAGGAATGAATACCTGCTGGCTCTGGAGGCTACGAACAGCTGTGTCTTCAAATACTACATCCATGACTTGTCTGATATCATTGACGTGAGTACACATATACACACAACCTGTTGGTATGGTAAAAATAGATACATACTCCAGCAGTCTTTCTGGGAGCCAGAGAACAACTGATTATGTAGTCCAGCATCCATCTCAGCCCACCACCTCTCCCTGCAGCACGTAGACCCGTCAGTCAGCCTTAACTCAACTTAACAAGACCTACTGCAAGCAGAGCAGGGCTCTCCCCTCATCCCCATCATCCCTACTCCCCCTCATCCCTTCTTTCACACTGACAGGACTCTCCCTCTCAACACCCTCCTGCCTCATCCTCTTCCTCCCTCTCTCTCCTGACCCTTAACAAGGACCACTGACAGGACTCTCCCTCTCTATACCCTCCTCCCTCATCGTTCTCTTCCTCCCTCTCTCCTGACCCTTAACAAGGACCACTGACAGGACTCTCCCTCTCTACACCCTCCTCCCTCATCCTTCTCTTCCTCCCTCTCTCTCCTGACCCTTAACAAGGACCACTGACAGGACTCTCCCTCGTCTTCTGTTTCCTCCTCCTCTCCCCTCTGGTCTCATTACTGTAGTCTGCCCTTTACTATAGACTGAGAGACTGTGGGTTAGCCTTTGGCTATATGAACAGGAATGATGATGATTGATGAAGTACTTCTAATGCTCCTTCACTCATTCTGTCTGAAGGGTTAGCATGTAGCATACCTTCTCTCATTCTGTCTGAAGGGTTAGCATGTAGCATACCTTCTCTCATTCTGTCTGAAGGGTTAGCATGTAGCATACCCTCACACATTCTGTCTGAAGGGTTAGCGTGTAGCATACCTCTCATTCTGTCTGAAGGGTTAGCATGAAGCATATCTTCACAAATTCTGTCTGAAGGGTTAGCATGTAGCATACCTTCTCTCATTCTGTCTGAAGGGTTAGCATGTAGCATACCGTCACTAAATTCTGTCTGAAGGGATAGCATGTAGCATACCTTCACTCTCATGAATGATGGTGTAGCATGCACTGTAGCATGTACTGTAGTATGTACTGTAGTATGTACTGTAGCATGTACTGTAGTATGTACTGTAGTATGTACTGTAGCATGTACTGTAGTATGTACTGTAGTATGTACTAGAGGTTGACCGATTATGATTTTTCAATGCCGATACCGATTATTGGAGAACCAAAAAGCCGATACCGATTAATCGGACAATTTTTATTTATTTATTTGTAATAATGACAATTACAACAATACTGAATGAACACTTATTTTAACTTAATATAATACATCAATAAAATCAATTTAGCCTCAAGTAAATAATGAAACATGTTCAATTTGGTTTAAATAATGCAAAAACAAAGTGTTGGAAAATAAAGTAAAAGTGCAATATGTGCTATGTAAGAAAGCTAACGTTTAAGTTCCTAGCTCAGAACATGAGAACATATGAAAGCTGGTGGTTCCTTATAACATGAGTCTTCAATATTCTCAGGTAAGAAGTTTTAGGTTGTAGTTATTATAGGAATTATAGGACTATTTCTCTCTATACCAGTTGTATTTCATTAACCTTTGACTATTGGATGTTCTTATAGGCACTTTAGTATTGCCAGTGTAACAGTATGGTTTCCGTCCCACTCCACTCGAACCAGGAACACAACGACAACAGCCACCCTCGAAGCAGCGTTACCCATGCAGAGCAAGGGGAACAACCACTCCAAGGCTCAGAGCGAGTGACGTTTGAAATGCTATTAGCGCGCACTAACTAGCTAGCCATTTCACTTCGGTTACACCAGCCTCATCTCGGGAGTTGATAGGTTTGAAGTCATAAACAGCGTAATGCTTGAAGCACAACGAAGAGCTGCTGGCAAAACGCAAAGAAAGTGCTGTTTGAATGAATGTTTACGCGCCTGCTTCTGCCTACCACCGCTCCGTCAGATACTTAGATACTCGTATGCTTGTATGCTCAGTCAGATTATATGCAACGCAGTACACGCTAGATAATATCTAGTAATATCATCAACCATGTGTAGTTAACTAGTGATTATGATTGATTGTTTTTTATAAGATAAGTTTAATGGTAGTGTAACCGATGTGAAATGGCTAGCTAGTTAGCGGTGGTGCGCGCAAATAGCGTTTCAATCGGTGACGTCACTCGCTTTGAGACCTTGAAGTAGTGGTTCCCTTGCTCTGCAAGGGCCGCAGCTTTTGTGGAGCGATGGGTAACGATGCTTCGTGGGTGTCAGTTGTTAATGTGTGCAGAGGGTCCCTGGTTCGCGCCCGGGTATGGGCGAGGGGACGGTCTAAAGGTAACGAAATTTCTGGACTATAAGCTGCTACTTTATTCCCACGCTTTGAACCTCGCGGTTTATACAATGACGCGGCTAATTTATGGATTTTTCCCGCTTTCACAAGATTCACTGAGTCCGTGCAAAAAAGACAACAAAAGCTTTCAGAGGGAAGAAATGCAGATGGCCCAAAGTATTTGCAGCCACTCGACACCAGTGTAATTCGTGCATTTAAGGTGGCGCTCCGTGTTCAGTGGGAGGCTTGAATGACAAGTGGGGAGAAATCCTTCACTAAAACGGGACGCATGCAAAGAGCAACTTATGGTCAAGTCTGCCAGTGGGTCCTGAAAACGTGGAGCATTGTCAAAAAATCCACTATCATCAACGGGTTTCGAAAGGCTGGACTGCTGCGTGTTGAAGGGGCAGCATGAGCTCAGCGGGGAATTTTCCTCCAGATGAAAGTGACGAGAGCGACAATGAAAACAATCCAACAAGAACAGAAGCAATTCTGAGGCTATTCAACTCCGACACCGAAGGAGATGACTTCAGTGGTTTCAGTGCACAGGAGGAGGAAGATAGTGACCAATGACTTTCTTGGTCGGCTGCTATTTTTTATATTTTTGTTACAAGCCGTGTTTCGTTAAAGCCTATTTATTTTTGTTACAAGCCGTGTTTCGTTAAAGCCTGTTTATTTTTGTTACAAGCCGTGTTTCGTTTAAAGGCTGTGTAAAGTTAATTTGTTTCAATGTCCGGTAGGCACCTGTGGCTTATAGACATGTGCGGCTTATTTATGTACAAAATACATATTTTTTAATAATTCACTGGGTGCGGTTTATATTCAGGTGCGCTTAATAGTCCAGAAATTACGGTATACTGTTACATTGGTGCCGTGACCCGGATCACTGGTTGCTGCGGAAAAGGGGGTGAGTGTAACCGATGTGAAATGGCTAGCTAGTTAGCGGTGGTGCGCGCTAATAGCCTTTTGATCTGTGACTTCACTTGCTCTGAGACCTTGAAGTAGTGGTTCCCCTTGCTCTGCAAGGGCCGTGGGTTTTGTGGAGCGATGGGTAACGATGCTTCATGGGTGACTGTTGTCTGTGTGCAGAGGGTCCCTGGTTCGAGCCCGGGTAGGGGCGAGGGGACTGACTAAAGTTACAGTATACTGTTACATTGATGCTGGTGACCATGATTACTGATGTAAGATTGGATCCCCGAGCTGACAATGTGAAAATCTATCTCGGTGTCCAAAAATACAGATTTCCAATTGTTTTGAAAACTTGAAATCGGCCCTAATTCATCTGCCATTCCGATTAATCGGTCGACCTCTTGTATGTACTGTAGCAATTACTGTAGTACGTTTGAATGGACGTCCATGGGAATATCTCATTGCCTAAGACGTATTGCGTTGATTTGAACCATGCCTTTGTAAGCATCTCTTTGAATTAATCAACTCTCTCTCTCTCTCTCTCTCTCTCTCTCTCTCTCTCTCTCTCTCTCTCTCTCTCTCTCTCTCTCTCTCTCTCTCCCCTCCCTTCCTCTGTCAGTGCTGTGACCTGGGCTACCATGCCAGTCTCCACCGTGCGTTGCGAACCTACCTGTCAGCCGAGATGAACGTGGAGGCGTCTAAACACAGCGGTCTGGAGGGCCTGGAGGGGGCAGCAGAGAGCCTGGAGCCCAACGGGGACAAGCAGAGACTGATGGAAACCTACAACAACGTCTTCTGTCCCCCCATGCGCTTCGACTTCCAGTCACACATGGGAGACACGGTAGGGGGGGGTAGTAAGTGTGTCTGTGAGCTTAAACCAATTGTGTGTCGATCTATCTCTTACTCTCTCCCTCTCTCTATCCCTAACTCTCTCTCTCTCTCTCTCTCTCTCTCTCCATCTCTCCCTTCTCTCTCTGTCCATCTCTTAATCTATCCCTCTCTCTCCATCTCTCCCTCTCTCTCTGTCCATCTCTTCATCTATCCCTCTCTCTCTCCATCTCTCTCCCTCTCTCTCTGTCCATCTATCTCTCTCTCTCTGTCCATCTCTCTCCCTCTCTCTCTGTCCATCTCTCTCCCTCTCTCTGTCCATCTCTATATCTCTCTCCCTCTATCTATCTATCTTTCTCCTCTCTTGCTCTCTCTCCCTCCCCTCTCCCTATCTATCCCTCTATCTATCTATCCATCTATCTTGTCACGGCCGTCGAATGAAGTAGACCAAAGCGCAGCGTGGCGAGCGCACATATTCCTTTTTATTAGAATGATGCCGACAAAAACAATAAACAATACAAAAACAACCGTGACGCTTAAGGGCTAAGTGCCACAAACAAAGTTAACTTCCCACACTGAAAAAGAGGCAAAGGGCTACCTAAGTATGGTTCCCAATCAGAGGCAATGATAGACAGCTATCCCTGATTGAGAACCATACCCGGCCAAAACATAGAAATACAAATCATGGAAAACAAAAACATGGAATGCCCACCAAATCACACCCAGACTAAACAAAATAGAGACATAAAAAGGCTATCTAAGGTCAGGGCGTGACATCTATCTATCGATCCCTCTATCTATCCCTCTATCTATCCCTCTATCTATCCCTATATCTATCCCTATATCTATCCCTATATCTATCTATCTATCTATCTATCTATCTATCTATCTATCTATCTATCTATCTGTCTGTCTGTCTGTCTGTCTGTCTGTCTGTCTGTCTGTCTGTCTGTCTGTCTGTCTGTCTGTCTGTCTGTCTGTCTGTCTGTCTCCCTCTCTCACGCGCTCTCTCTCTGTCCATCTCTATCCCTCTCTCTCTCTCTCTCTGTCTGTCTATCTATCTATCTATCTATCTATCTATCTATCTATCTATCTATCTATCTATCTATCTATCTATCTATCTATCTCCCTCTCTCGCGTCCCCTCTCTCTGTCCATCTCTATCCCTCTCAATTCAATTCAATTCAAGGGGCTTTATTGGCATGGGAAACATGTGTTAACATTGCCAAAGCAAGTAAGGTATATAATATATAAAGTGAAATAAACAATAAAAATTAACAGTAGACATCACACATACAGAAGTTTCAAAACAATAAAGACATTACAAATGTCATATTATATATATATACAGTGTTTTTACAATGTGCAAATGGTAAAGGACAAAGATAAAATAAATAAGCATAGATATGTGTTGTATTTACAATGGTGCGTGTTCTTCACTGGTTGCCCTTTTCTCGTGGCAACAGGTCACAAATCTTGCTGCTCTGATGGCACACTGTGGAATTTCACCCAGTAGATATGGGAGTTTTTCAAAATTGGATTTGTTTTCGAATTCTTTGTGGATCTGTGTAATCTGAGGGAAATATGTCTCTTAATATGGTCATACATTGGGCAGGAGGTTAGGGAAGTGCAGCTCAGTTTCCACCTCATTTTGTGGGCAGTGAGCACATAGCCTGTCTTCTCTTGAGAGCCATGTCTGCCTACGGCGGCCTTCTCAATAGCAAGGCTATGCTCGCTGAGTCTGTACATAGTCAAAGCTTTCCTTAATTTTGGGTCAGTCACAGTGGTCAGGTATTCTGCCGCTGTGTACTCTCTGTGTAGGGCCAAATAGCATTCTAGTTTGCTCTGTTTTTTTGTTAATTCTTTCCAATGTGTCAAGTAATTATCTTTTTGTTTTCTCATGATTTGGTTGGGTCTAATTGTGCTGTCATGGGGCTCTGTAGGGTGTGTTTGTGAACAGAGCCCCATGACAGCAGCACAATGGGTGACCTCTCTCTCTCTCTCCGTCTATCTATCTATCTATCTATCTATCTATATATCTATCTATCTATCTATCTCCCTCTCTCACGCTCTCACGCTCTCTCTCTGTCTATCTCTCTCAAAACCTAGAGGGCAGAGAGGGAGTATACGTGACAGTTCCAAAAGAATAAAGACATTTCAAATGTCATATTATGTATATATGCAGTGTTGTAACCATGTGCAAATGGTTAAATATGGGTTGTATTTACAATGGTGTTTGACCTCTCTCCATCCATCTCTCTCTCTAGATGGGGTTAGTTTGTGCCTAGCAGCCGCTAGAAGGGGAGTTACTCCAGAGGTGTCAGCAGCTGCAGTCCTGTCTCTCCACCTCAAGATTGAGAATGAGGAGGTGAGACCTGCACTCCTCTCACCTCCTAAATCCATAATTTAACCCCCTCACCCCCATCTCTCACCTTATCACTCCAACATCTAACCCCCTCATCCCCCATCTTTCACCTCATCACTCCAACATCTAACCCCTCATCCCCCATCTTTCACCTCATCACTCCAACATCTAACCCCCTCATCCCCCATCTTTCACCTCATCACTCCAACATCTAACCCCCATCCCCATCTTTCACCTCATCACTCCAACATCTAACCCCCATCCCCCATCTTTCACCTCATCACTCCAACATCTAACCCCTCATCCCCCATCTTTCACCTCATCACTCCAACATCTAACCCCCTCATCCCCCATCTTTCACCTCATCACTCCAACATCTAACCCTCATCCCCCATCTCTCACCTCATCACTCCAACATTTAACCCCCACCCCATCTTTCACCTCATCACTCCAACATTTAACCCCCTCACCCCCATCTTTCACCCTCATCACTCCAACATTTAACCCCTCACCCCCCATCTCTCACCTCATCACCCAGCATTTAACCCCTCACCCCCATCT
Source organism: Oncorhynchus masou masou (assembly GCF_036934945.1). Lineage (NCBI taxonomy): Eukaryota > Metazoa > Chordata > Actinopteri > Salmoniformes > Salmonidae > Oncorhynchus > Oncorhynchus masou. The sequence continues at coordinate 9,636 of NW_027007507.1, read as the reverse complement.
CTCACATCACTCCAACATTTAACCACCACCCCCACCTCTCACCTCATCACTCCAACATTTAACCCCTCACCCCATCTCTTACCTCATCACTCCAACATTTAACCCCCACCCCCATCTCTCACCTCATCTTACCATAGCCTCTTCTGTTAACTCTGACAGTTGTCATCTATGTCTGCCCACTCACACATATTCCACCCACTGCTGTTGAGAGTGTGACACCATCATTCCTTCTCTCTCTCTCTCCCCCTCAACCCCTCTCTCCCTCCTCTCCCCCTCTCCCCCCTCTCCACCCTCCCTTTCTTCCTCCTCTTTCTTCCCCCCTCTCTTTTTCTACCCTCTCTCTCTCTCTCTCTCTCTCTCTCTCTCTCTCTCTCTCTCTCTCTCTCTCTCTAGGTGAAGAAGACTATGGAGGCCACTCTGTCGACCATCCAGGACATGGTCACCGTGGAGGACTATGAGGTCAGCGAGTGTTTCCACCACAGCAACTCCATGGAGTCTGTCAAGTCCACCATGAGCCAATCATTCCTCAGCAAACCCAGCCTGGCCAAGAGACGGGCCAATCAACAGGAAACGGAGCAGTTCTACTTCACTGTGAGGACCAATCACAGAGCAGAGATGTGTTGTGTTATTCAGGAAGAGGAGGAGTCAGTGAGGTCTTGTTGTGGTGACACACACATCTGCTCCATAAGGCGGTGTCAGTGATGTCATGATGATACACACTCAATCATTGTGCACAGTAGCTAACTTCTCTCTTCTCTCTCTCTCTCTCTCTCTCTCTCTCTCTCTATCTCTCTCTCTGTCTTTCTCTGTCTCTCTGTCTGCCCGCTCCCTCTCTGTCGCTCTCTGTCTCGCTCGCTCTTTCGCACTCTCTCTCGCTCTCTGTCTCTCTTTCTCTCTCTCTCTTTTCTCTCTGTCTCTCTCTTTCTGTCTCTCTGTCTTGCTCGCTCTCTCTGTCGCTTCTCTGTCTCGCTCGCTCTTTCGCACTCTCTCGCCTCTCTGTCTCTCTCTCTTTCTCTCTCTATGTATGTTGTAGAAACTGAAGGAGTTTCTGGAGGGCCGGAACTTGATCACCAAACTGGAGGCCAAACATGACTTGATCCAGAAGACCCTGGGAGAGAGTGAGTCACACACTCTTAACTCACACACAGTCACATACACAGTCCACTGGATGTTTGTAACTGAGGATGTCACTGGGAGGTGTAGGCCGGAGCAGGCCCCAGAGACACAGGAAGGGGCCACACTGGGGAGCAGGATGGGGCAGTGGGGGATAGGATGCGTGTGTTGCACTGCAGGCCCATCTGTGGATGTAACTGTAGGTTGGGGAGGGAGATCCTCTGGGATGTGTGTAGCTAGAGCTACACAGGACAATCACTCAGAAGTGTGTGCATGTAAGCACGTAAGCGTTTGTGTTAGCGTGTGTGTGTTAGCATGTGTGTGTGATAGTGCGTGTGTGTTAATGTGTGTGTGTGTATTTCAGGGGAAGTCTGTCACAGTTCTTGTCCAGCTGTGGCCCTTTCCTTCTGTCGCCTGTTCTGCTATAACTAACTAACAGTCTCTCTCTCTCTCTCTCTCTCTCTTTCTCCTATTCTCTCTGCGCTTTCTCTCTCTCTCTTTCTCCCTCCCTCCTATTCTCTCTGCTCTCTCTCTCTCCCCACCCCCTCTTCCTGTGTCTTCCCTGCTTTAGGTCAGAAGACTGACTGTTGCCTTGCCAGGTAGGTGTGGTAAAGAAACACACACACATACCATTGGGAGTTTCAATAGTTGGCTCGATTTGACTGCTGCAAGGGTGTGTTTATGGGTACATACTCATTCTAATATTGCATTGTGTGTGTGTGTGTGTGTGTGTGTGTGTGTGTGTGTGTGTGTGTGTGTGTGTGTGTGTGTGTGTGTGTGTGTGTGTGTGTGTGTGTGTGTGTGTGTGTGTGTGTGTGTGTGTGTGTGTGTGTGTGTGTGTGTGGTGTGTGTGTGAGTTCACATAGATTATTTCCAGAGTTGTGTATAAATAGTATCTCTCTGGAGGTGTAATGACAGTGCAATGTTTTGTTCTTTCTTTCTTTCGATATCTCTTTCTTTGTTTCACTCTGCTGTCTCTCTCCCTCCCTTCTCTCTCTCTTTCCCCTCTTCCTCCTCTCCAGTGACAGGAGGAACTCTGCACTACGGAATCAGGTAATTTCTCTCTCCATTCAGAGTGTGGTTTTCTATGTGTACGTTTCTCTGTGTGTGTGTGGTTTTACCTTTTACCTGGAGAAGCTCCATGTCTTTCTTATGCTAGGTCTACAGACTACACTATCTGAAACAGTTGTGCAAATAAGACTTCTGGTCTATTATACCATGTGGTGAGTGTAGCTAGCGCCCCCAGTGGGAGCCTTCTGTTATGATCCTCTGTTGTCACACCCCCGTCCAAAGATCTAACAGCAGGCAGCTTCTGAACAGCGTACAACCGCACTGATACACACAGACATGTCACACACACAGACACACACACACATGCACAACAACAAAAACAACACACACACACACACAGAGAAGGTTTCCAGATTCCCCTGCCCTCGTCAGATAGTAATCTGTGGAAAACCTAAACAAAGGGAAGAGGGAAGAAGTTGTCTCCTAGCAACAGCTTGCTTCTGTATTCCCGCGCTTCCCCCTCCGACGTCTCTTCTTCCTTGATGTGTGTGTGGTTCAAGCAGGTCTGACTCCTTTTGTATGTGATGTGTGCCGAATTGGATATGTGACTCTTGTGTCCGTGTGTAAATAATGTTCTCCCTGTCTGAACCCTGTCTGAACTCTGTCTCAACACTAGCTACTGTACCTACTGCTCTCCATCCCTCTCTCCCCTCCTCCTCCCCGCTGTCCTACAGAGGGAAATGGTCAGGGAATTCTCTCCATCCCTCTCTCCCCTCCTCCTCCCTGCTGTCCTACAGAGGGAAATGGTCAGGGAATTCTCTCCATCCCTCTCCCTCCTCCTCCCCGCTGTCCTACAGAGGGAAATGGTCAGGGAATTCCTCCATCCCTCTCCCTCCTCCCCCCGCTGTCCTACAGAGGGAAATGGTCAGGGAATTCTCTCCATCCCTCTCCCCTCCTCCTCCCCGCGTCCTACAGAGGGAAATGGTCATGGAATTCTCTCCATCCCTCTCTCCCCTCCTCCTCCCTGCTGTCCTACAGAGGGAAATGGTCAGGGATTCCTCCCCTCCCCCTACTGGTTACCTGGGCCGTGTATTCTATGCTCCTCTAATCCTCCTCTTCTCTCCTCCTCTCTCAGCAGGCTGGCCATGTCATCCCTCTGATGGTGGAGAGCTGTATCCACTTCATCAGTCGCCATGGTGAGGACGCCCTGCTCTGAACTCAGATTGGCTGTTTCCTGGGCCAAGGATTGGCTGTGTGGTTGGATTTTTTGTTGTTGGCTTTGCAGAGGCAAAATATTTTTTTAAATAGAATAATGTTAAGTATTGTGAATTTGCAATATAAATGATTAAACACTACAGAAGAATGAAGGGCCTGTGTCTGTCTGTTGTCTAGAAGATCAGTAACACCCCTCCCTCTCTCTCTCTCTCTCTCTCTCTCTCTCTCTCTCTCTCTCACTCTCTCTCTATCTATCTATCTATCTATCAATCTCTCTCTCCCCCTTCTCTCTCTCCACCCCCTCTCTTTTTCCCTCTCTCTATCGTCCACCCCTCTCTATCGGCCCCCTCTCTCTCTCGCTCTCTCTCTACCCTCTATCCCCCCCCCTTCTCTCTCTCTCTCTCTCTCTCTCTCTCTCTCTCTCTCTCTCTCTTTCCCCGCTGTCTGCAGGTCTGCACCATGAGGGCATCTTCAGAGTGTCTGGCCTCAGGTGGAGGTCAATGACATCAGGAACGCCTTTGAGAGAGGTAAGACTACACTACCCAGAAAGCCCAGCACCAGCCATAGCATAAACAGAAGGACCTGCTTATCTCACACAATATTCCTTTACCCCCGCCCCTTTATATCATTCCGCTTCTTTCGTACCCCCCCGATCTTTCTCTCTTTTACCTTCTCTCTGTCTTTATTCTCCCACCCGATCTTTCTTTCACCTTCTCTCTGTCTTTATTCTCCCACCCTGTCTGTAGGTGAGGACCCATTGGCAGGAGATCAGAATGATCATGACATGGACTCCATCGCTGGTGTTCTAAAGCTCTACTTCAGAGGACTGGACCACGCCCTCTTCCCCAAGGAAGTCTTCCATGACATCATATCCTGTGTCTGTGAGTCTCCGCCAGAGCCAAGCCTTTTACATTATCTTACTATACACTGTCCAGAGTGGTGTGTGTGTGTGTGTGTGTGTGTGTGTGTGTGTGTGTGTGTGTGTGTGTGTGTGTAGTGCGTGTGTGTGATAGTGCGTGTGTGTGTGATTTTGTGTTTGTGTGGGTGCGTGTGTGTAGCGTGTGTATGTGTATTTCAGGGAAGTCTGTCACAGTTCTTGTCCAGCTGTGGCCCTTTCCTGGTCTCCTGTTCTGCTATAACTAACTAACAGTCTCTCTCTCTCTCTCTCTCTCTCTCTGTATCTCTCTCTCTCTCACTCTGTATCTCTGTATCTCTCTCTCGCTCTCTCATTCTCTCTCTTTCTCCCTCCCTCATATTCTCCCTGTTCTCTCTCTCTCTCTGTATCTCTGTATCTCTC
>NW_027007506.1:0-1738 GCF_036934945.1 Oncorhynchus masou masou | reverse complement strand
TGTCGGTAGCCAAATGTGATGTACAAAACGGAGCGATTTCTCCTACACAAAGACGCTTTCAGGAAAAACTGCACATTTGCTATGTAACTGAGAGTCTCCTCATTGAAAACATCCGAAGCTCTTCAAAGGTAAATGATTTTATTTATTTGGTTATCTGGTTTTTGTGAAAATGTTGCGTAGCTAAATGCTACTCAAAATGCTAAGCTAGCTTAGCATACTCTTACACAAATTAGTGAATTGCTATGGTTCAAAAGCATATTTTGAAAATCTGAGATGACAGTGTTGTTAAGAAAAGGCTAAGCTTGAGAGTAGGCGCATTATTTTCATTTTATTTGCGATTTTCAGAAATCGTTAACGTTGCGTCTTTGCTAATGAGCCTGAGGATTTAGTCACGATCCCCGGGATGGGGAGTTTCAAGAAGCTAACAAAATCACTTCAACCTGAAGCTGGAAATACTGCAAAATAGCTGCACTTCATTTAGTTTCACCTGTTTTCCTTTACATTTTCTTTGTATATATCCACAAAAGTTATGTTGATTCAAGCATTTTGCTACACTCGCATTAACATCTGCTAACCGTGTGTATGTGGCAAATAAAATTTGATTTGATTTTGATTTCGATTGGCTGAGAAAAGCTGCCTGTCTGTTTGTCTCATTCGGACTCCCACTCCCGACACGTTCATTACTATGCGACAGCTGGAGATCGACTGGAATATTAAAACCATGTTGTAAATGTCGGAGAGACAGACAGCAAGGTTTATAAAAATCTCAGCTAAAGGAAATCTGTAATGGAATGTATTTCAATTAACATTTGTGACTTGTTAAAAGTTAATTTGTGGAATGTCTTTCCTTCTTAATGCTTTTGAGACAATCAGTTGTGTTGTGACAAGGTAGGTGGTATACAGAAGATAGCCCTATTTGGTAAAAGACCAAGTCCATATTATGGCAAGAACAGCTCAAATTAGCAAAAAGAAACTACAGCCAATCATTACTTTAAGACATGAAGGTCAGTCAATTTTGAAAATTTCAAGATCTTTTGAAAGTTTCCTCGAAGTGCAGTCACTATGAGGAAACTGGCTCTCATGAGGACCGACACATACTTACCTCTGCTACAGAGGATGAGGTCATTAGAGTTACCAACCTCAGAAATTGTAGGCCAAATAAATGCTTCTCTGTGTTCAAGTAACAGACACAACTCAACATTAACTGTTCGGAAGAAGAGCTTCAATCTCAAGGCCATCAGACTGTTAAACAGCCACCACTAAAATTGAGTGGTTGCTGCCAACACACTGACTTAACTCCAGCATCACTTTAATAATGGGAATTGATGGGAATTGATGTAAAATATATCACTAGCCACTTTAAACAATGCTACTTAATATAAATGTTTACATACCCTACATTATTTATCTCATATGTATACGTATATACTGTACTCTATATCATCTACTGCATCTTTATGTAATACATGTATCACTAGCCACTTTAAACTATGCCACTTCGTTTACATACTCATCTCATATGCACAGTGCCTCCTTGAAAAACAGCCTCGAGCTCAGTGAGGTTGGATGGAGAGCATTTGTGAACAGCAGTTTTCAGTTCATTCCACAGATTCTCGATTGGAATCAGGTCTGGACTTTGACTTGGCCATTCTAACACCTGGATATGTTTATTTTTGAACCATTCCATTGTAGATGTTGCTTTATGTTTTGGATCATTGTCTTGTTGGAAGACAAATCT
>NW_027007505.1:0-1738 GCF_036934945.1 Oncorhynchus masou masou | reverse complement strand
CTTAACCTCTTGAAACTCCCCATCCCGGATCCGGGATTGTGACTAAACCTCAGGCTCATTAGCATAACGCAACGTTAACGATTTCTGAAAATCGCAAATAAAATTAAAATAATGCGTTTGCTCTCAAGCTTAGCCTTTTCTTAACAACACTGTCATCTCAGATTTTCAAAATATGCTTTTGAACCATAGAAATTGACTAATTTGTGTAAGAGTATGCAAAGCTAGCATAGCATTTTGTGTAGCATGTAGCACGCAACATTTTCACAAAAGCCAGATAACCAAATAAATAAAATCATTTACCTTTGAAGAGCTTCTGATGTTTTCAATGAGGAGACTCCCAGCCACATACCAAATGCGCAGTGTTTCCTGAAAGCGTCTGTGTGTAGGAGAAATCGTTCCGTTTTCTACATTGCGCCTGGCTACCGAAGCAGACCGAAAATGCAGTCACCTACAACGTGAAACTTTTCCGGATTAACTACATAATATCGGCCGAAACATGGCAAACGTTGTTTGGAATCAATCCTCAAGGTGTTTTTTCACATATCTCTTCATTGACATGCAGTTCATGGAAGCTTGCTTCTCTCTCTGTGCCCCATGGAAAAATACTGGCAGGTGACTTTTGCGCACCAATTTGGCGCAGGACACCGGGCGGACACGTGGTAAATGTGGTCTCTTATGGTCAATCTTCCAACGATCTGCCTACAAATACGTCACAATGCTGCAGACACCTTGGGGAAACGACAGAAAGGGCAGACTCATTCCTCTTGCGTTCACAGCCATATAAGGAGATCATGAAAGACAGAGCCTCAAAAATCCTTGTCATTTCCTGGATGCCAAGTCATCTTGGTTTTGCCTGAAGCTCACGTTAAAGGGCACGCACAGAGAAGATATTTGTATTTCTGGACACGTCAGAGTGTTTTCTTTCGAACAGTAGCAATTATATGCATAGTCGAGCATCTTTTTGTGACAAAATATCTTGTTTAAAACGGGAACGTTTTTCTTCCAAAAATGAAATAGCGCCACCATAAGTGTAAGAGGTTAACAGTTTTAGAAACTGTAGAGTGTTTTCTATTCACATCTACCGATTATATGCATATCCTAGCTACTGGGCCTGAGTAGCAGGCAGTGTACTTTGGGCACGCTTTTCATCCGGACGTGAAAATACCGCCCCCTATCCCAAAGAGGTTTTAACAACCTTTTACTACAGTGAGCTAAATCAGGGTCCTGAGCATAGTGATGAGGTTGGAGGGCACTATGGTGTTGGAGAATGAGCTGTAGTTGATGAACAGCATTCTTACATAGGTATTTCTCTTGTCCAGATGGGATAGGGCGGTGTGCAATGGCGATTGCGTCGTCTATGGATCTGTTGGGATGATATGTGAATCATAATGGATAATGTGAATAGTAATGAATCGTACGGCCCAGTACATCACTGGGGCTAAGCTGCCTGCCATTCAGGACCTCTACACCAGGCGGTGTCAGAGGAAGGCCCGCCCCAGTCATAGACTGTTCCCTCTACTACCGCATGGCGAGCGGTACCGGAGTGCCAAGTCCAGGACAAAAAGGCTTCTCAACAGTTTTTACCCCCAAGCCATCAGTCCTGAACAGGTAATCAAATGGCTACCTAGACTATTTGCATTGTGTGTCCCCCAACCCCTCTTTTACGCTGCTGCTGCTCTCTGTTTGTCATATATGCATAGTCACTGTATCTATACATTCATGTACATACTACCTCAAT